>NC_058085.1:43409096-43569096 GCF_014858855.1 Bufo gargarizans
TTGACTTGACTTGGCGCTGCTTCCATGGGAAACTGTGTGTGAGGGACAATCTGAAGTGTAGGAGCTCTGAGGACAGGGGGTGTCCCCGTGAGGAGTGCGGTGGTGTGCTGGAAAGCATGGACCACTTCCTGCTTCATTGTCCCTTTAACACAGAGGTTTACACCAGGGTGGGGACCTCCATTGGCTGGCCTAGGCTGGTCACTCTCTCCTATGCGGAATGGGCCTATGGAGCATTCAGACACCTGGGTGGTAGGGACCTTTGCACTTTATTCCTAGTCAGCTCAGTGGTCAGGTACTACACGTGGCATGCACGGTGTTTAGTTTCGACGCAACGCAAAATCCTCCCCGAGGATGAGGTGGTTAGGAACATTCTCGGAGACCTGGTGAAGGTGCGCTCTCTGGAGTACGAGAGGTTGGGGGCGGGTAGAGCCTCTCTCCTCTGGAGGGGTTTTGCCTTTAGGGTACCCTAGCCTGTTGTCTCCCCTCCCGGTGGTGGGCTGAAGCTGACACTGTAGATTTTTGTTTTGTTTTGGTGGCTGTATGAGGACATAGGGCTTGCAGGCGCCAAACTTGGGCTTTAATGGGTTGTGTGTGGCTGAAAAGCCTCACGGTGGGTGGTGAGGTTAAGGTCTACTATGTAATGTACTATGTAATGTAGTTTATATGTCTTTATGTCTATATATATTTGTATATTTGTATAGGTTGAGTTGTCGGGTGTAGTGTTAGGTTGGGTGGTGGGTAAATGGGGGGAGGGTTCCATGGAACATTGGGGACTTTGGGACATATAAGAAAATCCTGGGCTGGTTCATGGACGTCTGTTATCATGTACTGGGGGCATGGGATGCGGGACCAGCTCAGGGACCAAAAAAAAAAAAAAATAAAAAAAAATATATATATATATATATATATATAATATAAAAAAATAAAAATAAATTGTGTGTTGCATTGGGGTGGTGGTGGGTGGGCTTTTTGTAAGTTTAACTTCTGTATTTGTTAAGTGTAGGTAGGTGCAACCGGATCAGGAAGGTTAGTACATGTACATAGATATTGTAAATATTGTACATAGCTGGTGTTCTGTGGCGAGTGGGCTGGACCGGTGCTGTCTGCGCCGCGCTGAGGAGCATCATGTCCTGTATGGTTGGTTTGGTCTCTGTTTTATATATTTATTTATCTGTTTGTTTTAAAATTTTAATAAAAGAAATACAGGATATAACACTGGATCAGTACAGGATAAGTAATGTAATGTATGTACACAGTGACTCTACCAGCAGAATAGTGAGTGCAGCTCTGGAGGATAATACAGGATGTAACTCAGGATCAGTACAGGATAAGTAATGTATGTACACAGTGACTCCACCAGCAGAATAGTGAATACAGCTCTGGAGTATAATACAGGATGTAACTCAGGATCAGTACGGGATAAGTAATGTAATGTATGTACACAGTGACTCCACCAGCAGAATAGTGAGTGCAGCTATGGAGTATAATACAGGATATAGCTCAGGATCAGTACAGGATAAGTAATGTAATGAATGTACACAGTGACTGCACCAGCAGAATAGTGAGTGCAGCTCTGGAGTATAATACAGGATGGAACTGAGGATTAGTACAGGATAAGTAATGTAATGTATGTACACAGTGACTCCACCAGCAGAATAGTCAGTGCAGCTCTGGAGTATAATACAGGATGTAACTAAATGATTTTCCTATTTCATGACGTAAAGTCATAGTTTTATTAAAGACACGGAGGCGAGTATTGCATTCTCCTTCTTTACTGAACCACCAATAGCAGCAAAGAGAAAAAATTAACATACAGGGAACCATAGCAACCAATGTCCCTCCCCTATGGCCCCTATAATAGGCCGCTCCTCCTATGGCTCTTCCTCTTTCTTTGGGATCCTGGTGCCAACATCCCGAACAATCCAACGAATTCTGAACATCAACCGGAACGAAGAACTCCACTCTGTACGAACAGGAACCAGCAGTCGCCAACCTGGTCAACCACCGAAGAACTTAAACTGGAACACGGCATACCATCCTTGAAGCAGCTTCAACCTGAAAGAGAGAACAGACCATGGGCCCAGGTGAAACCGGCATGTCAGGACAAGAGCATCGGACACCAACTGCTCAAACAGACCCGATAGGGGTTGAATGACCAACGGAAATAAAGTGCATTAACAAACACTACAATGGCAATGAAATAACCAACAGAGCAATAAATACAATGTCAATAATAAATAACAGGACAATAAATACCGCAAAGACATATACAAAAGTGAGCCCTGAAAGAAAACAACCCACCAAAAGACCCAAGGGAGGGAATCCAGGGTGGGCAATACTCGCCTCCGTGTCTTTAATAAAACTATGACTTTACGTCATGAAATAGGAAAATCATTTAGTTTTACATCAAGACACGGAGGCTCATATTGCAAGTTCAAAGCCTGTCAATAATTGAAGCAAACAAATTAGCTGGAGGACGGAAATAGAACTCCCTGAACGTGGTAACATTAGACCAGTCGGCCAGGCGCATCACGTCCTCCAACCTGGCCCCCGAAACCGCCAGGGCGGTGGCAGAGGCCCCCCGTGCGGAATGGGCCGTGAAGACAGAGGTGTCAACACCCGCCAACGACATAACCCACTTAAGCCAACGCGCTAACGTAGGGCTAGCCACCGGGCCAAACGGATGCCGAATAGAAACGAACAGCTGTGGCCTGGTCGGAGACCTGTGCGCCAGAGTCCTGGACTCGTACTCCCGAAGGCACGCCACGGGGCATAAGATCGGAGACGTAGGAAAACTAGGGTAAGACACGAACCGGATGCTAGTCTTGGTGCGACGCGAGATGTTAAAGGTAACCCCCTCCAGGGTAAACGAACGCGCGTCGTAATCAAGGGCCCTCACATCCGACACTCTTTTACATGAAATGAGGCAAAACAATGCCAACAATTTAGCGGACAATTGCCTAATGGAAAGAGCAGAATTCTCGGGCCAAGAGGCCAAAAAACCCAAAACCAGGGAGACATCCCAAGTAGTGGAAAAACGAGGCCGAGGGGGACGAGACAACCGAGCCCCCCGAAGGAGGCGAGACACAGAAGGATGTTGACCAGCCGCAACACCCGCGTAGCCCTCGTGGGTAGAAGAAATAGCGGACCTGAAAAGGTTAATGGTCCGATACGCCTTCCCCGCCTCAAAGAGAGAGGTGAGGAAAAGCAGCAGGTCAGCTACAGGTGCCGAAACGGGATCCAAGTCCCGTTCCACGCACCAATTAGCCCAAGTTCTCCAGGCTGCCCGGTAAGACTTTCGGGTGCCGGGAGCCCACGCGTTGTCCAATAGTCGTCGAGTTGCAGCCGAAATTCCCTCGAAAGATCCAGGTGTCCGGAGATCCGGCACGCCAGCAGCCGCAGGGATCCGTCGAGGAGGAGGGGATGATGTAGACCCAGAGGGTTGCGTAGAAGATCCAGCCGGCTCGGGATAAGAACAGGAATCTCCACCAGAATCTTCAACAAAGAGGGGAACCAAACCTGGGATCCCCAGAACGGGACCACCAGAACCAGATCTGCCCGATGGCGGAGAACCTGCAGGAGAGTCCTCGGGATCATTGAGAACGGAGGAAACGCGTACAGGCGAGACACCGACCAGTCCTGGAGGAAAGCATCCACCGCCACCGCTTCCGGGTCCGGACGCCAGCTGAAGAACCGGGTCAGCTGCCTGTTGAGCCGAGAGGCGAAGAGGTCGATGGACATTGGACCCCAGAAACCCGAAATCGCCGCGAACACCAGCGGATCCAACTGCCAATCGCTGCCGTCCGACAGGTAGCGAGAGTTCCAATCCGCCTGAATGTTGCTCAATCCTGGCAAATATTCCGCCTGCACCATAATATCCCTGGACAGGCAGAACGACCAAAAATCTTTGGCCAAACGTGCCAAAGTGGCCGAGCGAGTGCCCCCTAGACGGTTGACATACCGGACCGCCGACACGTTGTCCATCCGAAGCCGGATACACGCGTTGGCGACCCCGTTGGAGAAACTCTTCACAGCGAAGGACCCCGCCAAGAGCTCCAACGCATTGATGTGCAGGAGGGATTCCTCCGCCGACCAGGGACCCCCGCTGGAGACCCCGTTGCAATGGGCCCCCCAACCCTGGAGGCTCGCGTCCGATTCGATCGTCAACTCTGGCAGGAAACCAAAGATTGCTCTCCCGTTCCACGCTTCCAGGTTGGCTATCCACCAACTCAGTTCCTCCCGGGCTTCCGAGTCCAGAACCACCGCGTCCGCAAAGAAGGCACCGGTCCGAAGATGGGCGATCTTCAGTCGCTGGAGAGCCCGGTAATGCAGCGGGGCTGGGAACACCGCCTGAATGGAAGAGGCCAACAGGCCGATAATGCGGGCCAGGTGACGTAACGAGAGATGGGGAGCGAGGAGAGCACGTCTCAACTCCTTGCGGATCTCCCGCAACTTCGCCGCCGGCAGGCTGAGGGACCCCGAGAGCGAATCCACTGTGAATCCTAGGAACTCCATCCTCTGGGCCGGAGTAAGGCAGGATTTCTCCCGGTTGAGGAGGAACCCGAGACCCGAAAGCAGATCCGCCGTCCAGCGTAGATGTTCCAGCAATCCCGCTCGGGACTCGTGCATCAACAGGATGTCGTCCAGATAGATTATGAGGCGCACACCCCGAGTCCTCAACCACGACACGACCGGACGCAGCAACTTGGTGAAACACCAGGGAGCTGAAGACAGCCCGAACGGCAGACAGGTGAACCTCCAGACCTCTCCTTGCCACCTGAACTGAAGCAGGTCCCTGGAACGAGAGGACACCGGAACCGTCAGGTAGGCATCCTTCAAGTCTAGTTTCACCATCCAGTCCCCCGGGATCAATAAATCCCGAAGGAGATGGATCCCTTCCATTTTGAAATGCCGGTAACGTACTACCGCATTCAAGGAGCGAAGGTTGATGACTGGTCTCATCTGCCCATCCTTCTTCCGAACCAGAAAGATATTGCTGATCACCCCCGCCGATGACGGGGGAGCCGGCTCTATTGCCAACTTCAGCCTGAGGGCGTGTAATTCTGCGTCCACCAACGCACAGTCCGAGCGCGATAGGGGAAAGAGCGGAGGGGAAGGAATCAGATAGGGGGATCCCGAGAGCTCTATGTGGAATCCCCTGACCGTGGCCAGAACCCATGGGTCCGCGGTAATGAGGCTCCAAGCGTGGGAAAAAAGCCGGAGCCTGCCCCCTACACAAGGTACCGTAGAATCCCCAATCTGGGGAGCACTTACCCAAGGGTCTACGATGATTCGGGTTGCCCCGGAAGGAACGTGAACGCCACTGACTTCCTCTTGTGGAGAAGAATGGGGATGCGGTACGCTGGTCCTGGAACTGAGGACGATGTCCACTGGAGCCTCTGTTCGCTCCACGGGCCTGGAAATGTGCACGGCCGGACAGGCGGCCCCTACCACTGCCGGCCCTATGAGAGACCCGCCCCTGGAAGACCCGGCGCATAGAAGCCTGGGCCTTGTCCAGCGCGGTAAACGTGCCCACAAAACGGCCCATGTCCTTGATGAAGGACTCGCCGAAGAGGAGGCCCTGGGCATCCTTCCCTGCCTCAGTGAGCGCCAAATTGGCAAATTTGGGGTCGATTTTAAACAATATAGCCTTGCGTCTCTCAATTGCTACGGCAGTATTTGCATTGCCGGCAAGGCATATGGCCCTCTGGGCCCAGCCCCTCAATTCCACCGGGTCAACAGGGGAACCCTCAATTCTGGCCGCCTCGGCCATTTCCAAAATCCTGGTCAAAGGACCAAAGACATCCAACAGCTTGTCCTGGCAGCTGCGCAATGCTGAATCCAGGCCCTTCTTAGCGTTCCAGCCAGTTTTGGCCAAGAACTGCGACATCTTGGGGTCCACCAATGGGGTGTCACAAACCTTATTAGGGACCACCGGACGGGGACACTCTGCCCTAAGCTTATTGCGCGATTCGCGGCTAAGCGAGTGGCGCACCCAGTGCTCCAGATACGCTCCTACATGAGGAGAGGGGAGCCATTCTGCCGAACGCGGGTGGTGTAAAGACTCCGGGTCGAACATAGGTTCACCCGCCTCATCCAGCACACCCTCAGTGCGGGTAGCAGTGGAGGTCGCTGCCAAATCCTTGGCAGAGGAGGCCGCAGCAGCGGAAGTCGAGGGGCCCGGAACGGGGAGGGTGAGATCCTCCTCAACCCCATAATCAAAATCCGCCAACGCCTCCTCGTCTGAAGCTCCATCAGAGACAGACAGATCCGGTGATTGCGCTCTAGCGCATTTCCATGTCCGCGCCCGTTCTGCCCGGCGGGAAAGGGCCCTCTTCCGTGAGCTAAGCACGGTCTCTGGGGTGGCAAGATGCGCACCAGTCACAGTCCCCTGTGTAACAGGGGGATCAATGGAGGTAGGCTGCGGTGCTGCAGGGGGCAGCTGCAAGGGGACACCAGTGGGGAGTGTAGACAGGGCCTGGGTGATAGTCTGTGACAGAACCGACGACATGGAGCCCATGGCTGCCAAAATCGCGTCTGACACAGAGCGCTGTAGAGCAAGCGCCTGTGCATCTGCCTCGGAGGGGTTAAACGCCTCAGGGGGGGAGGGGGGCCGACTGGCAGCAGGAGGGGGAGTAGGAGTGGACATAGTGGACACAGATGTCTGAAGAGAACCCAGTTATGATCCGAAAATACCCCCAAATCACTAAGGGCGAGGTCACCTGAGAGGCCAAAGCAGGAGCCGCCGACCGTGCAGGAAAAACTGGAGGCGAGTGAACGGCCAGAAGACAGGAAGCGCCGTAATCCCGCCCCCAGAAGCCCGCGAAAGCGGCCGCCCAAACTAAGATGGCCGCCGAGATCTCGCGGCCTCCCGAACACAGAGGGCGAACCAAAATGGCCACCGAGATCTCGCGAGATCTCGCGGCCTACCGGATCGCAGACGCGCCGGGAATGGAGCCCCTGAAGGCAGCGGAGACCCGCCCCCCAAACCCCCGTCGGCGCGGACGCCGGGGAACGGTAAAACAAGTAAGGGTGGCGGGGAGGGGAGGTCAGCGCAAAGCACAGAGGCCAGCACAGAAGGGGGAGTGGGGAAGCCCTAACGGCGCCGCATAAAGGAACGCAAACGCGCAGAAATAAGCGCAGAGATGACAAATCCCTCACCTGCCCCAAGAGGGAGGGAAGGCAAAAGCAAAGCGAGCGCTGCGAGCGAACAGGGTTAGTCACCCTGTGGTAGCCAGCGCAAAATTACAGATAACACCTAAAGCAGAGACAAAGTAAGAGACAAGGTGTACTTAGCTTGGCAGCAGCAAAGAAAGAGGAAGAGCCATAGGAGGAGCGGCCTATTATAGGGGCCATAGGGGAGGGACATTGGTTGCTATGGTTCCCTGTATGTTAATTTTTTCTCTTTGCTGCTATTGGTGGTTCAGTAAAGAAGGAGAATGCAATATGAGCCTCCGTGTCTTGATGTAAAACTCAGGATCAGTACAGGATAAGTAATGTAATGTATGTACACAGTGACTCCACCAGCAGAATAGTGAGTGCAGCTCTGGAGTATAATACAGGATGTAACCCAGCATCAGTGCAGGATAAGTAATGTAATGTATGTACACAGTGACTCCACCAGCAGAATAGTGAGTGCAGCTCTGGAGTATAATCCAGGATGTAACTCAGGATCAGTACAGGATAAGTAATGTATGTACACAGTGACTCCACCAGCAGAATAGTGAGTGCAGCTCTGGAGTATAATACAGGATGTAACTCAGGATCAGTACAGGATAAGTAATGTATGTATGTACACAGTGACTGCACCAGCAGTATAGTGAGTGCAGCTCTGGACCAGCTGTTCCTGAGCTGCGATTACCTGTGGGTGTGGTCGCCTGTGGCTGTGTGTAGCTGCTGCTGCTGCTGCTGCTCCTGAGCGTTTGGAGGAAAATCTATCCACCTGAGGCCGGCTCTCTCCTCCCCAGGGGGAGAGTGGGTTCTCAGGCATGAGCGAGGGAAGCAAGCCCCAGGCTCCTGTTCCCAGCGGCAGACCTTCAGGGGACAGGAGAAGCCAGCGTTTGGCCTGCATGGAGGACTCAGGGGTAAGAAGATCTGGCAGGAGTCGCAGTAATGTGGCTTCTGTCTCCCCTGAGTCTGAGGGTAGTAGGAAGAGCCGCAAGGCTGGATCCGCTAAGGAGGACCCGAATGCCAGCATGGGTGAGAGTGGCCCTTCCGGGGCCCAGCAAAAGCCGAGTGTTCACGGAGGTGAAGCAGATCTTGAGGAGGAAGGCTGGGGCGTACTGAGGGCCCGGGAGTCCATTTCCACCTACGGATCCCGGGTCATGAGCCACCTCCGTGAGTACGAAGACGCGACTAAGACCCTGAGGAGGCTCCGGGAGGAGCTGCGCGGCTTGAGGTCTTGTGTTGGAGTGGCCCCAAAGAGGAAGAAGCAGGGGCTGGAGAGCCAAATAAAGCAGCTACAAGCTGACATTGGCGAGATTGAGCAAAGGCGGACTGTACTCCGAGATAAAAGCGGCCCGTTTAAGGAAAAACTCCTAAACGAGGAACGTTTTCGGAAGATGGCGGAGGAGAAGGGGCAGATGGGGCAGCAGCCTGACAGCCAGGTGGAGAAGGAATCAGTCGTGCAGGAGGAGGATGATGATGATGACCAGCAAGATCCACCTGGCAGCCTGCAGGAGCAGATTCCGTACAGTGGGCCCCCTGCACGCCAAATAGCAAGGTCACCCAGCTGCGGCTCGGGGGATGAGTATGAGACCTGCGGCCCGGGAGGGGCCCTAGTGGAGGAGATCCAGCTCCTGGAGTCCCCAGTGCGTTTCCAGGACTTATGCTTTGGTGATGAGTTGCCACCGGAGACGCCTGGGGAAGGAAAGAAAAAGGCTAAGAAGACCAAGCTCCAGGAGCAGGTAAGATATGTATACACCCCCCTCCCTGGGACCCCCGGGTCGACCGCAGGGCCGGCTCACTGTATTAGCCCCTCTTCTCAGCCCAGCCCGTGTCCTGCAGTGGACTCGGTGCAGGAGAGAGGGGAGAGCGAGGTATCCGATATGGTGGTGAGCTCCGTCTCTGTTTGCAGTAACGGGGATGGAGCTGGTGCGACACCGGCTGAAAAGCCGGACAGGAAGGTTACTGCGGAGGATGAGAGAAAAATCTCTGGCGCTGGAGTTTGCTCCCTGATGGGAGGAGGGGGTGGCTCCACGCCACAGATGGCTGCAGGAGCTCCGATGGCTCCAACCGCTGATGACGCTGTTCCCTCGGGCCAGCAGAGGCATGAAGGAGCTGTCGGAGCTATGACGGTTACGCCTCCCAATGAAGGTCAAGAACTGAGGCCAAAGCCTTTGTTTTGTATTGGCGCTGCTGGTCCAGATGAGCGGCGCCATGAAAGAACAGATCAGCAGCGTTTGGATCAGCGGCGCCCGGTAATGGATCAGCGGCGTCCAAAAGTTGTAAATGGTAGTACTGAGGAAGCGGAGGGCAATGATAAAAGTGGGGTTGGGGCTGTGGTCTGTCTTTTGGGGGCAGCTCCGACCCCAGGGCCCAGTGATGCTGAGGTACCAATAATTACACCAAAACACACCGGTTCAGCCAGTATGAGTGAGGGAGCAGGTGGGGGGCAGAAAATTATTTTTAATAAAAATATGTCTGGGGGTTTGGATGGTGGAGTGAATGGTGTTAGGAGGGAAGGAAGGGAGGTCGCAGAATCTGTTGTAAGTAAGGCTGGTTTGGGGATGGAAGATATGGAAGTGGGTGGTGGAGGGTCTTTGGTAAGCGGGGAGGGTGTGGAACCTGGTCCGGTTGCCCCCCCGGCTGTGGCAGCCCCTGTGCGCAGTTTTGCTACTGTCACGGCCGGGGTGAGTAGGGGACCCTCCTTGTCCTCTGGCTCTGGGGACGGCGTTTTGCAGCGGCGTCTTCTGGAGGCTCTAAAGAGAGGGGAGAGCACAATCAATGTAGAGGGGAGGGAGGTTGATCTATCCTTTTGGATAGATAGGCATGGCCTCTCAGCCTTCCGAGAGCAAAGGAGCGGGGAGACCACGTGGTCCCTCCCGACAGCTGGGCAGGGTGCTCTCCGTAGGAATGTGGTCCGTCTGAGGTGGAGGGGCAGTGATAAATGTCCTTCAAGATCAGAAGTTGTTGAGCTCCTTCTAAAGATGGGCTTCAAGGCGACAGACATCTACGCCTTGATACATCCCTATGGGACCCCTGAGTTCGATGTCAGCTTTGTTCGGCCGGAGGGACTTGAGCTCTTCTGGTCGAACTATGAGATGGCAAAGGACGAGCCCAGCTGGCGAGATTTTGCCGTCCAGGCAGTGTCTCGTCAGAACAATGTGAAGAGGGTGACCGTTCTAACCCGTAACGAGTCACTCTCGTGTATTGACATCATGACGTGGCTCGGCCGATATGGGGAGGTGGTGGAGGTTCCCAAGAAGAACAGGGATGAACATAGCATCTGGTCTGGGGCCTGGACGTTCATGGTAAAACTTAGGCTTTTAGGAAACACAGTTACTCACATACCATCTGCCACCTTCCTTGGAAGGGATCGCATCCAGATTTTCTACCAGGGTCAGCCGAAGCTCTGTCACAGATGCGGCAGCCCCACACACTTCAGTGCTAACTGCACTGTACAGAAGTGCGCGCTGTGTGGGGAGATTGGCCACCTCGCTGCATCATATGCAGAGATTAGGTGTCACCTGTGTGGTGACTTAGGTCACCCATTCAGTCGCTGCCCTCATTCCTTTGCCAATGCGGTCAATGCCCCGGCGGGAGGAAGCCGTGAGGCCAATTCTACTGGGGCAGGGGCTGGCAGAAGTGAAGGAACAGAGGGGCCAGGGAAGAAAAGTAAGCAAAAGACGCCTGCCCAACTGAGGCGTCAGGAAAATCGCCGAAGGGAGAGGGAGATGGGTGAATCCCGGGAACCTCAGGCAACTGGGGAAGCTGGGATGACCCCTGATCTCACCCCTGAGACTGCTGCTACTGCTGAGGCCCAAAGGGACAGTGAGCTGGATGAGGAAATTAGGAGGATCCAGGAAGAGGAAGGTGCCATCTCCTCATTATCCCCCCATGACGGGGGAAGTGGGGGATGGCAAAAGCAGGGTAATAAACGTACAGGGAAAAAGGGAGATTTAAGATCTTCTCCCACCCGCCAGATGCCAAAGGAAGGTACAACCAACCCCCCTCTGATTAGTCTCTCAAACCGGTTCCAAGCCATTGGTGACACCTCCCCCTCCTCAGGGGAGGGAGCCGGTGGGGAGGTTTCGGGAGTCGCGGTGACACCTGGGCCTGCGGGGGACGCCGAGCCTCCTTCTACTGGGGAAAACATGTCCTCAGGGGTGGGGGCTGGCTTGGAGTCAGAGCACAAGGGCAGAGGTGAAATGGACACATCTGTTTGTTTGAAGAGGGGTAAGCCATCATCTGATGAAAAAGTTGGTGGGGGCAGTGGGAAAAGAAAGCCATCTAATTCAATCACCCATGATGGCGGCACTCACTCCGTTGACGCTGGCCAGCATTAAGTCAGATACGGCTAGATTTGCGGCCTTTGATTTTTTCAGCCGGGTTGAAGCTGACATTTTGTTTTTGCAGGAGACCAGGCTGCCAGATTTGGCATCTGTATTTAAAGCTAAAAGGGAGTGGCGACGCGGATCCTCCTACTGGTCTCTTGCGGCCGAGCCGTATAGCGGGGTGGCAGTCCTTTTTACTGCACCGGTAGAATGCCGACGGGTTATTGAATTAGAAATGGGGAGGTGCCTGATCCTGGATGTCCTCATGAGGGGACAAGAACTTCGTCTAATTAACATCTATGGTCCCCAGTCCAAGTGGGACCGTAAGTGTCTCTTCATGAGGATCAAGCCCTATCTTTTTACAAGTCGGCAGGTGGTCTTTGGAGGGGACTTCAATACTGTCACGAGGCCCCAGGATAGGGGAGGTTCCAGGGACAAGCTGACTTACGACAGCGTTGCGCTTAATAAAATAGCTAGTGAGGCTCGTCTGGTGGATGTCCACATCCGGCACACCCCAGGCCACCCGGGGTTCACCTATCATAGGGCTAGTTGTAGGTCTAGAATAGACAGGTTTTATTTAAAGGAGGAAGCCGTCTCTTCAGCCGTGTCCGCTGTGGAGGTGGAGTTCTCCGACCACTGTATGATTTTGTTTTCTCTGAATGTTGCAGAGACCCCCCGAATGGGAAGGGGCTACTGGAGGCTCAATTCGTCTCTCTTGGAAGAAGCGGAGATAAGACAGTCCTTTGAGGATTTCGTTCAGAGCCAGGTACCATTGCTGGATCTCTGCGGCAGTAAGTCTGAGTGGTGGGAGATCTTCAAGGAAAGGGTGGGGAGATTCTTCCGCCAGCTCTCGAGCCTCAGGAGTCTGAGTAAGTATCGCCTGTATCAGGGCCTGAGGAGGAAACTCGAACGTCTTGTCTCGACTGGGGGTAGCCGTGAGGAGATCTCCAGAGTGAAGTCTTTGCTTATGAGGTGTCAGTACGATAGGCACGCATCTTTGGTTTTTGAGAGGGATTACGGGAAATACCGCTCGCCCGACCCTTACAAAAACTGCAGGATGTCAGTGAGTAGTAAGATTGTGTCAGGACTGATTGATAGTACGGGTTCTCTGAGAAGGTCCAGATCAGGGATCCTGGAGGTTGTCAGATCCTTTTACTCACATCTCATGGCAAGGAGGGATCTTGATCGTGATAAGATATCGGCTTTCCTGACTGAAACTGTCCCTGAACCAGGGGTAGACCCCTCTCTCGACGGTTTGACGGAAATGATCAGTGAAGAGTGTAACGGCACCGTTTCAGCAGACAAGGGGTTAAGATCCGTTTAGGCGATAGGCCCCTTTCCGAGAGACAGGCACAGCTACTGCAGAACACCAACCTCCCGAACTGGATACAAAATAGCACTCCAAACTGGAACCTCACAAGTAGCTGTCAGTCAGACGAACAGGAAAAGCGTATCCGTCAGCTTACACTCCTGGCAATCAGTCTCCAACAGCATACAGGGAATCCCCCAATAACAAGACAAGGCTCCGTGTTGAGGGTCAAGCAGTGATCTGAAGTGCTGGCACACCCAGCCTGGTTTTTATTACTGTTTGTTGCAGATACAACATATCCCCACAATGCATCATGGTTTCCTCCCCTCTGTCCCGGAGACGACCAAAGACAATCCAATTATCTCTCAGGACAAAGGGGAGATCACCAATACACATGTGGAGACAACAGGACAGGAATCACCACCCAAACACACAATGGCACACCCCCACAGCAAACACAGACATTTAACATATCCCCAGATAGCTCAAGTCTGAGTGCATATCATTAGGTGAATGGCACTCAGAATACACGAATACAATAATATTAGCTATCTGGGTGCCCTCACATCACATACAATTTAACCGAACGCATCATAACATAAAATACAATTCTACAGACAGATTTAAGCTGTGCGGCCGGTCTGTCTTCTCCTTTACAGTTACTATGGGCCATAATCCTGAGGCAAGAGGCTTTTAAACAGTCCTCTCCAAAACCCAGTGGCGAGGTTGGTTTCGCCACACATCTCCCCCCCCCAGGGAAGACTAACCAGATACCTGACCTCACGCCGGTCGGTACCTGAGTTAGTCTGGCAGCCCACCCACAACCCAATACTGGACCTGCTGAATTTCGTAGCCTGTCTCTGTCCAGTAAGTCCACCAAGGTGATGTTGGAAGCTGGTACTCCCGGTCTCTGAGTTGCTCCCTGGTTTGGAGTGGAGGTTGCTTTGTGGGCAGGGATCAGCGGTACCCTGCCCTGGTGCCATCACTACCACAGAAGAAGCCTGGTTGGAGTCTGGTTGTTGGAGGGGGAAACCGACTGTTTGGGGGACAGGACCGACTGTCCCTACCCCCTGTGCTGTAAGTGCAGAGACCACGGTCCCATCTGCACAGTTGTGGGGCTTACTGTCTCCCCCTGGTGCGTTAAGCTGCCGCTGGGGAGAGGGGGTAACGAGCTCCTCTCCCATACATACTTCCAGCCGCTGGGGAGTGCGACCGACCGCCTCCGCTCCCAATACAGTGTCCTGCTGCTGGGGAAAGGAGACTGGGCTCTCTATTCCCTGTAGGACACTCTGCCGCTGGGGGACAGGACCGACTGTCTCTGCCCCCTGTAACTCCGTCTGCCGCTGGGGAATGGAGACTCGGCTCCCAATTCCCAAAAAATCATGCTGCTGCTGGCGGGCAGGAACAACTACCTCTGCCCCCTGCAACTCAGCCTGCCGCTGGGGAGGGCGGCCGCTGCTCTCCCCTCCCTGCACTTCACACTGCAGCTGGGGAATGGAGACTAGGCTCCCAATTCCCTGCAGGACCGGCGGAGAGACCTCGGTCCCATCTCTACCGGCCACCTGGGGTCCTTCCCAGTAACACTCTACAATATCTGCCCAGCTGAATGGGTCTGGATCTGGGTCTGTCACCTTACCGTCCTGCTGAGCCTTCTCAATGGAGTGGAAGAGATCTCTGTAGTCCTGCTCCAGTTCCCACTCCAGGGTTGCTAGGTGAGCCAGGTCTTGCTCTACCTCATGGGGGTCATCCCACTCATGCCTAGCCTCCCTCTCATAGAAAATGTCCTGAAGTCTGGACTGTGCAGGGCTCCCGAAGTCAGGCTCTGCAAAGGACTCCCATAACAAGCCAGGACCATCAAACTCCTCTCCCTCTGGGTTGTCATGCTCAGCTGTCCAGGGTATAAACTGTGCCACATACCACCAAAGCGCCTGGTAGGCATCCTCCAGCCATAGCTCCTGCCATACCCGGTGCTGTAGTTCTATCACCCATTCCTCCAGGGGCTGCTCTCCCAGGAAGGACATCCGCAGGGCCACTTGCTTCTGCAACCGCTGCTCTTCACTGGGGAGACTCTCACCTCGCTGGTATTGTACATTATCCAGGGCCTGGTACCAGATGCCTTTCCTTAATGCATCCCGGCCATCCAGGTCCTCCTCCTCGTATAACACTGCTGGTTCCATCCTGTTGCTTTTAGGGTCGCTGTACTGGGACATGCGTTGCCCTTAAATTGTAGAATCCAAAGAAATGGTGTCTCCTGTAGCTGTCCTTCTGGCTGTAGGAACGATCCCGCTGCTTGCCACCAATGTAACGGCACCGTTTCAGCAGACAAGGGGTTAAGATCCGTTTAGGCGATAGGCCCCTTTCCGAGAGACAGGCACAGCTACTGCAGAACACCAACCTCCCGAACTGGATACAAAATAGCACTCCAAACTGGAACCTCACAAGTAGCTGTCAGTCAGACGAACAGGAAAAGCGTATCCGTCAGCTTACACTCCTGGCAATCAGTCTCCAACAGCATACAGGGAATCCCCCAATAACAAGACAAGGCTCCGTGTTGAGGGTCAAGCAGTGATCTGAAGTGCTGGCACACCCAGCCTGGTTTTTATTACTGTTTGTTGCAGATACAACATATCCCCACAATGCATCATGGTTTCCTCCCCTCTGTCCCGGAGACGACCAAAGACAATCCAATTATCTCTCAGGACAAAGGGGAGATCACCAATACACATGTGGAGACAACAGGACAGGAATCACCACCCAAACACACAATGGCACACCCCCACAGCAAACACAGACATTTAACATATCCCCAGATAGCTCAAGTCTGAGTGCATATCATTAGGTGAATGGCACTCAGAATACACGAATACAATAATAAAAGAGGAAGTCAGTCTGGTGATTGAGGGGCTTGCTCCCAAAAAATCACCTGGTCCGGATGGCTTAACATCTGAGTTTTACAAGACCTTTAAGGACACCTTAGTTCCCCTCTTGACTGAGGTATTAAATGAGTGTCTCTCCTCGGGTACTCTACCAAAGTCAATGAGGAGGTCGGCCCTGATCATCCTGTCAAAGGGTAAAGATCCTTTCCACATTGAGAATTGGCGTCCCATAGCGCTCCTCGGTGTGGACAGAAAGATTTTGGCAAAGGTGCTATTTAATCGGCTGGTGAAATTTGCACCCCAGCTCCTTTCTGGGGCCCAGCATTGCTCTGTTCCCGGCCACAGTACTTTTAGTGCTGTGCTCAGTGTCCGGGAGGCCGTGGAGCAGGGCAGGGCAGGTCACTGGAAGGGGTACATGCTGTCCTTGGATCAGGCAAAAGCATTTGATCGTGTTAACCACGAGTACCTCTGGTCTGTCCTTCTGAGATATGGCCTGCCCGGGGGGTTTGTTGATTGGCTTAAGACCTTGTATGCAGGGGCAGAGAGTTTCCCGCTTGTGAATGGTTGGATTGGGCGTCCTTTTGGGGTGGGATCTGGGGTTCGCCAGGGTTGTCCTCTGAGCCCGCTTTTGTACGTGTTCGCGATCGATCCCTTCCTTAGAGGGGTTGATCGTGGGCCGTTGGCGGGCATCGGGATGGACCGGGCGGCTCCGGAGACTACACTGAGGGTGGTGGCGTATGCTGATGACGTAACTATCTTTGTGTCTTCGAGAGGGGAGGCAGAGTGGGTACTGTCTGAGGTAGAGCGCTACTCAGAGTCATCTGGGTCCAAGATCAACCGAGATAAGTGTGAGAGTCTCTGGCTGGGAGGTGGAGATCCTGGTTTTGATCTCCCGGACACCCTTCCAGAGCCCCAGGAATCTACAAAAGTCCTCGGCATTGAATTTGGCCAGGGGGATTATCCCCATCAAAATTGGGATAGCAGGCTTAAGATTGCCGCTCAGAAGGTGGACCAGTGGAAGGGTTGGTCTTTAACCCTCAGGGAAAGGGTGAACATTATCAAAACCTACCTGATCCCTTTGCTGTTATATCTGGGCAGTGTGTGCGTCTTGCCGGAACCTTTCTGGACTCGGGTCTACAGTCTGTTCTTCCAGATGTTATGGGGAAACAGACTGAACCTTGTCAAGAGGGAGGTTACTTACCGTACGAGGAGACTAGGAGGGTTGGGTATGGTCAACCCTGTGGTGTTCCTGGTGAACACCTTTATTAAGATTAATCTCTCGAACCTCTGGCAAGAGAGGGCTCCTCTGTGGGTAGCCTCCTGTCGGGGATGGTTTCGGCCTTTCTTCCAGGAATGGGAGACAGGGGGGCAAGTGAAGGATCTCCGCACACCACATGGGCATCTCCCGGCTTATGCTGCCCTGGTTCTGAAGGTATTACGTCGGTGGGGTCTGGGGATGTGGGAAATCAGGACTCAGTCAAGGAGACTCCTTGACCAGAGGGTTCTGTTGACCCATTTCCAGAAACCTCTGGCCCTCAGGGACTGCCCAGGTCGGGATCTGAGGGTTGGGTTACGGCTTTTAAATTCCAATAGGATCCCCTTGAAGTTCTTTGACTTGACTTGGCGCTGCTTCCATGGGAAACTGTGTGTGAGGGACAATCTGAAGTGTAGGAGCTCTGAGGACAGGGGGTGTCCCCGTGAGGAGTGCGGTGGTGTGCTGGAAAGCATGGACCACTTCCTGCTTCATTGTCCCTTTAACACAGAGGTTTACACCAGGGTGGGGACCTCCATTGGCTGGCCTAGGCTGGTCACTCTCTCCTATGCGGAATGGGCCTATGGAGCATTCAGACACCTGGGTGGTAGGGACCTTTGCACTTTATTCCTAGTCAGCTCAGTGGTCAGGTACTACACGTGGCATGCACGGTGTTTAGTTTCGACGCAACGCAAAATCCTCCCCGAGGATGAGGTGGTTAGGAACATTCTCGGAGACCTGGTGAAGGTGCGCTCTCTGGAGTACGAGAGGTTGGGGGCGGGTAGAGCCTCTCTCCTCTGGAGGGGTTTTGCCTTTAGGGTACCCTAGCCTGTTGTCTCCCCTCCCGGTGGTGGGCTGAAGCTGACACTGTAGATTTTTGTTTTGTTTTGGTGGCTGTATGAGGACATAGGGCTTGCAGGCGCCAAACTTGGGCTTTAATGGGTTGTGTGTGGCTGAAAAGCCTCACGGTGGGTGGTGAGGTTAAGGTCTACTATGTAATGTACTATGTAATGTAGTTTATATGTCTTTATGTCTATATATATATTTGTATATTTGTATAGGTTGAGTTGTCGGGTGTAGTGTTAGGTTGGGTGGTGGGTAAATGGGGGGAGGGTTCCATGGAACATTGGGGACTTTGGGACATATAAGAAAATCCTGGGCTGGTTCATGGACGTCTGTTATCATGTACTGGGGGCATGGGATGCGGGACCAGCTCAGGGACCAAAAAAAAAAAAAAAAAAAAAAAAAAAAAAAAATATATATATATATATATATATATATATAATATAAAAAAAAAAATTGTGTGTTGCATTGGGGTGGTGGTGGGTGGGCTTTTTGTAAGTTTAACTTCTGTATTTGTTAAGTGTAGGTAGGTGCAACCGGATCAGGAAGGTTAGTACATGTACATAGATATTGTAAATATTGTACATAGCTGGTGTTCTGTGGCGAGTGGGCTGGACCGGTGCTGTCTGCGCCGCGCTGAGGAGCATCATGTCCTGTATGGTTGGTTTGGTCTCTGTTTTATATATTTATTTATCTGTTTGTTTTAAAATTTTAATAAAAGAAATACAGGATGTAACTCAGGATCAGTACGGGATAAGTAATGTAATGTATGTACACAGTGACTCCACCAGCAGAATAGTGAGTGCAGCTATGGAGTATAATACAGGATATAGCTCAGGATCAGTACAGGATAAGTAATGTAATGAATGTACACAGTGACTGCACCAGCAGAATAGTGAGTGCAGCTCTGGAGTATAATACAGGATGGAACTGAGGATTAGTACAGGATAAGTAATGTAATGTATGTACACAGTGACTCCACCAGCAGAATAGTGAGTGCAGCTATGGAGTATAATACAGGATATAGCTCAGGATCAGTACAGGATAAGTAATGTAATGAATGTACACAGTGACTGCACCAGCAGAATAGTGAGTGCAGCTCTGGAGTATAATACAGGATGGAACTGAGGATTAGTACAGGATAAGTAATGTAATGTATGTACACAGTGACTCCACCAGCAGAATAGTCAGTGCAGCTCTGGGGTATAATACAGGATGTAACTCAGGATCAGTACAGGATAAGTAATGTAATGTATGTACACAGTGACTGCACCAGCAGAATAGTGAGTGCAGCTCTGGAGTATAATACAGGATGTAACTCAGGATCAGTACAGGATAAGTAATGTAATGTATGTACACAGTGACTTCACCAGCAGAATAGTGAGTGCAGCTCTGGAGTATAATACAGGATGTAACTCAGGATCAGTACAGGATAATAATATATTGTATGTACACAGTGACTCTACTTTTTATGTAGATCTATTCTATATGTAAAGTGTAAATTATCTTCAGAGTAAACAGACAGCAATCCTCTTCTAGTCCATATGGAGAGGTTAAACGGGCGGGCGAGGTCTTCCACTTTATTATGTCACATGTAGTACATCTTCCTTAATAGTCGCCCCATTTACCCTCCCCTTGTAGGCGTGCAGAGCGCTGTCTGGGATGAATTCCATTACTGTATGACACTTTTGTTGTCGGCTCCCTGAGAACCGAGGTGGAAATAAAGCATTCTGGGAGGGAGAGTCCTGGAGCTGCCCGGCTCAGGCGTGGGAAAAAGGGCCAGTCATGGGACAGACACATAAGCCTATTATCCCCAGCGGCCGCAGTCCATGGGAGGGGTTTATTTCTGCCAGGACACACATGACTTTCACACCAGTGCAGAAGCCTGAAAACCATAATATGGGCCACATTTTTTTAGCAATTTTTTATTTTAATTTTTTGGGGGGGATGTTTATAGGTAATAAAAATCGGACAAAAAACACAAAGGGGAGGGGGCGATTAATAACGCTCAATCGACCCAATTTAGGTCGTCAGAAGTGGTGTGCCTTTGCTATAAAAAAAATATAATAATAATTTTAATTTAATAATTCAGAATTTCTGATCATTTCTGTGATATTTTTTCTTGTTTATGTGACCTGTCCATCAAAACTCCAGTGTCCCTATAGGTAATCAGTGAACAGTTAGGCTGAGGATCTGCCTATTTAATGCTTTCTTTCCTGATAGATAAGCGGCGCCAGTGTGTTTTGCAGCCTCTGATCTCCCTTCACCACAGATATGCCATCCTATTTGTCAAAGGTGAACATTAATCCAGGATTCAGGGAGCATATCAAGAGCAGCCTTTGCTTTACCATCTCTCTGGAAGGGGCCCAGTGGCCCCCCATACACGACTGTCCATGGGAAGATGCCTGTCGCTGCCTCACCTAATCCTCACGTACACAAGATCAGAAAAAGAAGGCTGAGATATTCATGTGTTCATTATTCAATGGCAAGTCTTCCCAAAAGAGCAGCTCCCGGCCCCCCATGTGTTTGCATTAACCACCCGACGCTCTCTCATTCACCACCATTCATTCGGGTCACAGATCAGTTTGCATTCTATGGGGGAATTACCATCTATTGTGTGGAGCCTCATGTTTCAGAGTGAAACTCTTGTGAAATAATGGGACGTTCCTGAAGCTCGGAGGAAAGAACCGGACCTTCAAAAAACCTCTGGAAGGCCTCGAGTCACTGTAAAGACTTCATTTCAAGGGATTTGTGTGGACTTGTTTGTTTTAACGCCCTAGGTCTCCCATCATCCACCATGTTATCCAATACTGATGTTGTAATCTGATTGATACATGTGTTTGTAGGTCCCCCACAGCTGAATTCCTCTAGCAAATCACTCCCTACCACAATTTCTTTATGAAGGAAAATACCATATATATAATTACCATAATAGTGCTCCTGTGTACAAGAATATAACTACTATAATACTGCTTCTATGTAGAAGAATATAACTACTATAATACTGCTTCTATGTAGAAGAATATAAATACCATAATAGTGCTCCTGTGTACAAGAATATAACTACTATAATACTGCTCCTATGTACAAGAATATAACTACTATAATACTGCTCCTTTGTATAAGAATATAACTACTATAATACTGCTCCTATGTACAAGAATATAACTACTACTATAATACTGCCTCCTATGTACAAGAATATAACTACTATAATACTGCTCCTATGTACAAGAATATAACTACTACTATAATACTGCCTCCTATGTACAAGAATATAACTACTATAATACTGCTCTTATGTACAAGAATATAACTACTATAATACTGCCTCCTATGTACAAGAATATAACTACTATAATACTGCTCCTATGTACAAGAATATAACTACTACTATAATACTGCCTCCTATGTACAAGAATATAACTACTATAATACTGCTCCTATGTACAAGAATATAACTACTACTATAATACTGCCTCCTATGTACAAGAATATAACTACTATAATACTGCTCCTATGTACAAGAATATAACTACTACTATAATACTGCCTCCTATGTACAAGAATACACTACGTGCAGAATTATTAGGCAAATGAGTATTTTGACCACATCATCCTCTTTATGCATGTTGTCTTACTCCAAGCTGTATAGGCTCGAAAGCCTACTACCAATTAAGCATATTAGGTGATGTGCATCTCTGTAAAGAGAAGGGGTGTGGTCTAATGACATCAACACCCTATATCAGGTGTGCATAATTATTAGGCAACTTCCTTTCCTTTGGCAAAATGGGTCAAAAGAAGGACAGGCTCAGAAAAGTCAAAAATAGTGAGATATCTTGCAGAGGGATGCAGCACTCTTAAAATTGCAAAGCTTCTGAAGCGTGATCATCGAACAATCAAGCGTTTCATTCAAAATAGTCAACAGGGTCGCAAGAAGCGTGTGGAAAAACCAAGGCGCAAAATAACTGCCCATGAACTGAGAAAAGTCAAGCGTGCAGCTGCCAAGATGCCACTTGCCACCAGTTTGGCCATATTTCAGAGCTGCAACATCACTGGAGTGCCCAAAAGCACAAGGTGTGCAATACTCAGAGACATGGCCAAGGTAAGAAAGGCTGAAAGACGACCACCACTGAACAAGACACACAAGCTGAAACGTCAAGACTGGGCCAAGAAATATCTCAAGACTGATTTTTCTAAGGTTTTATGGACTGACGAAATGAGAGTGAGTCTTGATGGGCCAGATGGCTGGATTGGTAAAGGGCAGAGAGCTCCAGTCCGACTCAGACGCCAGCAAGGTGGAGGTGGAGTACTGGTTTGGGCTGGTATCATCAAAGATGAGCTTGTGGGGCCTTTTTGGGTTGAGGATGGAGTCAAGCTCAACTCCCAGTCCTACTGCTAGTTTCTGGAAGACACCTTCAAGCAGTGGTACAGGAAGAAGTCTGCAAGGTAAGAAAAACATGATTTTCATGCAGGACAATGCTCCATCACACGCGTCCAAGTACTCCACAACGTGGCTGGCAAGAAAGGGTATAAAAGAAGAAAATCTAATGACATGGCCTCCTTGTTCACCTGATCTGAACCCCATTGAGAACCTGTGGTCCATCATCAAATGTGAGATTTACAAGGAGGGAAAACAGTACACCTCTCTGAACAGTGTCTGGGAGGCTGTGGTTGCTGCTGCCTGCAATGTTGATGGTGAACAGATCAAAACACTGACAGAATCCATGGATGGCAGGCTTTTGAGTGTCCTTGCAAAGAAAGGTGGCTATATTGGTCACTGATTTGTTTTTGTTTTGTTTTTGAATGTCAGAAATGTATATTTGTGAATGTTGAGATGTTATATTGGTTTCACTGGTAAAAATAAATAATTGAAATGGGTATATATTTGTTTTTTGTTAAGTTGCCTAATAATTATGCACAGTAATAGTCACCTGCACACACAGATTTCCCCCTAAAATACCTAAAACAAAAAACAAACTAAAAACTACTTCCAAAAATATTCAGCTTTGATATTAATGAGTTTTTTTGGTTCATTGAGAACATGGTTGTTGTTCAATAATAAAATTAATCCTCGAAAATACAACTTGCCTAATAATTCTGCACTCCCTGTATAACTACTATAATACTGCTCCTATGTACAAGAATATAACTACTGTAATACTGCTCCTATGTGCAAGAATATAACTACTGTAATACTGCTCCTATGTACAAGAATATAACTACTATAATACTGCCTCCTATGTACAAGGATATAACTACTATAATACTGCCTCCTATCTACAAGAATATAACTACTATAATACAGCTCCTATGTACAAGAATATAACTACTATAATACTGCTCCTATGTACAAGAATATAACTACTATAATACTGCTCCTATGTACAAGAATATAACTACTGTAATACTGCTCCTATGTACAAGAATATAACTACTGTAATACTGCTCCTATGTACAAGAATATAACTACTGTAATACTGCTCCTATGTACAAGAATATAACTACTGTAATACTGCTCCTATGTACAAGGATATAACTACTATACTACTGCTCCTATGTACAAGAATATAACTACTATAATACTGCTCCTATGTACAAGAATATAACTACTGTAATACTGCTCCTATGTACAAGAATATAACTACTATAATAATGCTCCTATGTACAAGAATATAACTACTATAATACTGCTCCTATCTACAAGAATATAACTACTATAATACTGCCTCCTATCTACAAGAATATAACTACTATAATACTGCTCCTATGTACAAGTATATAACTACTATAATACTGCTCCTATGTACAAGAATATAACTACTATAATACTGTCCTATGTACAAGAATATAACTACTATAATACTGCCCCCTATGTACAAGAATATAACTACTATAATACTGCCTCCTATGTACAAGAATATAACTACTATAATACTGCCTCCTATCTACAAGAATATAACTACTATAATACTGCCTCCTATCTACAAGAATATAACTACTATAATACTGCTCCAATATATACAAGAATATAACTACTATAATACTGCCTCCTATATACAAGAATATAACTACTATAAAACTGCTCCTATGTACAAGAATATAACTACTATAATACTGCCTCCTATATACAAGAATATAACTACTATAATACTGCCTTCTATGTACAAGAATATAACTACTATAATACTGCCTCCTATGTACAAGAATATAACTACTATAATACTGCCTCCTATGTACAAGAATATAACTACTATAATACTGCCTCATATGTACATGAATATAACTACTATAATACTGCCTCATATGTACATGAATATAACTACTGTAATACTGCCTCATATGTACATGAATATAACTACTGTAATACTGCTCCTATATACAAGAATATAACTACTATAATACTGCCTCCTATGTACAAGAATATAACTACTATAATACTGCCTCCTATGTACAAGAATATAACTACTATAAAACTGCTCCTATGTACAAGAATATAACTACTATAATACTGCCCCATAGAAGTGCCATAATAACTACATATTGCTCTGTCTGCTCTGTATCTGCGGGTGTTCCCGGTGACGTGTATCTCAGCTGATGTCCTTGTTTTGTCAGTACACATAATTATCATACCATGATATAGGTAGAAATTCTTTTTAGTTACTGGGATGTAATGACGGTGACATCATCACCCTGACTACAGTCACACCCTCGCCATGAAAATAAACCCACGCCCTGCTTTTACTGCGGGAGAGTCTGTGTTTGTTTCCATGGTAACTGAACTCTCGATTGCCGTAATAAGGAATGTGCTGAGTGGCAGAGCGCTGTGTGATGTCACCGCATCAGATCGCCTTCCAGACACTGACACCGCTGTTGACGTGGAGCTGTATTACACATGAAGGGCTTAGATACACC
Source organism: Bufo gargarizans (assembly GCF_014858855.1). Taxonomy (NCBI): domain Eukaryota; kingdom Metazoa; phylum Chordata; class Amphibia; order Anura; family Bufonidae; genus Bufo; species Bufo gargarizans. Next base: position 43,433,787 of record NC_058085.1, read on the forward strand.
AGCTCGGCATACGTTCTCCTTAATAGTCCCTGTCCCCTCCCCTCCCCTGACATATCTGATTTAGTAACTACTTGCATTCCCCATGTAATAACAATTCTGGAGCATCTCTTCTCATAACTGTATGTTGTGCGTTTCCTCTTTTATTCCTACTAGAAATGTATGGGGCATTACCAGCAGTCTGCAGTAAAGGTCCATTAATGTTGGATGTGTCCCTGCACAATCTGACACTAATCAGTGTCGCAGGTACGCAGGTATCAGACTGTGCAGGGACACCCCCCCATCAGGACCTTTATTGTCGACTGCTAGGAATTCATTCATAACTTCTAGCAGGAGTAATGGAGGAAGGTCACAACATAGAGTCATAGGTATAAATGCTCTAGGGCAGTGATGGCAAACCTTTTAGAGACCGAGTGCCCAAACTGCACCCCAAAACCCACATATTTATCACAAAGTGCCAACATGGGAATTTCCCCTGAATACTACAGTCCAGTATAGTATATCTTCCATGTACTTTTCGCTATAAAAGCCTGTTTACACTCAGTGCGCTGCCTGTGGTGTTCATAGTACGCCTGCGCTGATGAATGGCAGGAAAAGTCTAAGGCCTCCTGCACATGACTGTAGGTGTCCCGTTGCCATATTGGGCACCGCTCCACGTGCATTCCGCATCACGGATGCGGACGCTTTCACTTTAATGGGTCCGCCAAATCCGGAGATGCGGAATGGTGCGGAACGGAAGCACAGAACGGAACCCTATAGAGAGGTTCCATGGGGTTTCATCCCGTACTTCCGTTCCGAAAAAAGATAGAACATGTCCTATCTTTTTGCAGATCGTGGACCCATTAAAGTGAATGGGTCCGTGATCCACTGCGGCTGCCCCATGGTCAGTGTTCTTGCATTGCGGCCCGCAGCACGGCCACGGGGTTCGTGTGCAGGAGGCCTAAGGCATATTGGTACACCATAGACTTTTCCAGGGTGCAAGTGCCCACAGAGAGGGCTCTGAGTGCCGCCTCTGGCACCCGTGCCATAGATTCGCAATCACTGCTCTAGGGGGCTTGGACTGGCGCGCTTGTGAATGGACGCAGGAAACTCGGCTCCTCCGAGCAAATACTAATCTACTGCCATCCGATGACTCAAAAAAAAAAACATCCTACACTAAAAAGCCTCAACACACCAGCCGAGACTAACCTAGCTGCTTTCCACCCTCTCTGGGAGTGGTTCAAGCACATATCTGAGTTCTGGCCTACTATCCGGCCGAAGCCCCGACCTCAAGTACCGGAAACATACTGCACCCCCACTGGAGCCCGGACACACTCACCCTGAGGGGACAGCCTCCTAAGTCCGGACCCGTTTTCATCCGAAAGACCCGCCGAAGAACAGAGCTGGGACAGGTAGTCCAGAAGCCGTCCACAGAAGAAGAGATGAGGAGAAGAGGCCCAGACTGCGACGCAGTCTCCCACAAACTCATTATCAGGTCTGCCTAATCTGGAGGGGGAAACGCCAGCCGCACGGGGTACTGAAGTTTGTGCTCAGCCACCATCTTCACCCCCACCACTCCAACAGCAATCAGTGGACTGAGCGCTGGGGGACATATTGAGTCATAGACCGCTGTGCTAGCCAAATATCACGGCGCTTGAGTGCAAGAGGGATCCCCTGGAGCAGTGCCTCTGTGATTCCCACGCATCGGGAGAGACTCCCAGCCTGATCACAATGCTGAGAATTACACTACTCACCAGGCCCAATAGCCAAATAGATTCTGGGTACAAATCAAGCTAAAGAGGCCCATCTGCCCTTATCACTGCAGGAGGCTTAACGAGGACTATTGCAACAGACCCACCAACAAGGAGCATTGCTCCAATTTTTCAGATCGCTCACAGGATCTACGCGCCATTAAATAGCCTCTTTTGCTACCCACTACCCCACTCCCCCCATCTGACCCCTACTGCACTTAGCGAAGAGACTAGTCAAAAGCCCTTTCTTCTTGAACCTTAAGGGCTCAATATAATGTGACCAATCATTCCAGCGGGGGACCTGAGGCATACTACTAGCCTACAGGATGCAAAACACCTAGAATAGAACAAGAGATAACTATAGCATCTACCATCTCTGGATAAGTTCCTGACTAAACAAAACACTATGGCGGCATCCAAAACACTGTCTCCCAAAGACACCTCTGCATCAGACTCAAACCAAGCAAGTGATGATGGTGGTGAACACTCTGAAAATAACGAACCAATCTCTAGAGCATTACCCGTCTACTAAGATCCTCTCTGGCCCCCATTGCTAAAGACATCTCTGAGATCAAGACCTCCAACATCTAGGCCATAGGATTGATACGCTTTAACAAACACAGACATCTGTCATAAACCACTCGGCAGCAGTCGCTTCAAATCTCCAAATACAAGAGGCACACATCAACAAGTTGTATGCCACTATGGAAGATCTAGAAAACAGACGCAATAATTTGAGAGTTAGAGGGGTCCCAGAATCTGTTAAAGCCACAGACATTGCGACTACCTTAACAGATACAGTCCTGATCAAAAGTTTAAGACCACTTAAAAAATGGCAAAAAATTGCATGATTTTCCTAAAATATGACGTAAAGTCATGATTTTATTAAAGACATGGAGGCGAGTATTACTTTCTTTACTGGATCTACCATAGCAGCAAAGAAAAAGCATAACAATGTGGAAACCATGGTAACAGCTCCTCCCCTTATCCCAGTATATCAGTCCTCATCTGCCTGGGATCCTCCTCTTTCTTTGCGCCTCAACCAGCGCTGATCAAACCGGAACTTCTGAGCTCGAACATCCTCCGAAGGGAACAAAGTAACGAAAACACATCTTGAACCTGTCGGCTTGGATCGCGGAGCAACAACCGGATACCCGACCATTCATGAACTGTCGAACGTAAGTGATTGAAGCGTCAGCCTCTCAACCTAGGAAGAAGGATATAAAGAAAACATTCTATAACAAAGACATTGTACCATACATCATAGGGCTCACCTGTAGAAGACCACTAATAATCTCAATTATCTTGACTATAGTGTAAACAGACCTTACATACTCACCTAGGCCTTAACTCTAGGGTGGGTCCAGGGAGGGCAATACTCGCCTCCGGAGTCTGCCTCCGACACATTGGTCCAAAAAAGGTAAAGGAGGAAGAACAGGACTCAGCGAATGGGCGTCTAGAGTTCGGATTTCCTCTGAAACCACGTGATCGGTATGGGGCGCCCCGCGACAGGAAGAAGGAAGGCTGGTGCCTCTGATCCTGGAGGGATGCTCTGTAAGCAAAGGAGCCTCTGCCGGTGCCCCGGCATGAACGTTGGAACGGCCGAACAGTCGGCCCCTAAAACTGCTGGCACTGCTGGAGAAACGACCCTGGAAGACCTTCCGCATTGATGTCTGTGCTTTATCAAGTGCAGTAAAGGCTCCCACATATTTGCTCAACTGTTTGATAAAAGAGTCGCCAAAGAGTAATCCTTGGGCATCCTTGCCCGCTTCGGTCAAAGCCAAGTTAGATAACTTTGGTTCGATTTTCATCAAAATTGCTTTGCGTCATTCTATGGCGAGTGAGGCATTTACATTTCCAGCCACACAAATGGCCCTTTGGGCCCAACCCCTAAGCTCCTCCGGGTCCACTTGGCTACCTGCCGCCTTAGCGGACTCAGCCATGTCAAATATTTTGGCTAAGGGACCTGTAATGTCAAGTAATTTATCCTGGACTGCCTTTAGAGCAGAGTCCAGCCCTTTGCGGGGGTTAAAGCCCATTTTTGCTAAAAATTGGACCATTTTAGGGTCCACCGAGGGGGTTTCACACACCTTGTGTGGAATTAAGGGTCGAGGGCACTCCGCCCGCAGTTTATTACGCGACTCCTTGCTTAGAGGATTGCGTATACGTGCTTCTAGATATTGCGCCCAATGAGTGGCGGGCATCCATTCCGCAGAGCGGGGATGGTGCAGTTCATCTGGATTAAATAACGGTTCTCCGGAAGGATCTTTTAAGAGATCCACCGATGTCCCCTGGTGCTCTAATGCGGTCTCAGGAGGGCATAAATTAAGTGTTGTAACACCTGACCCCGCAGGGTCCACAGCCACATCTGCCAATTCCTCCTCTAAATCATAAATCAAATCATCATGCGCCTCCTCCTCTGACTCTCTATCAGAGTCTGACACTGGCTCAGGTAAAGACCTGGCTGTCTTCCATGCCCGTGTTTTTTCCGCCTGGCGGGTGCAAGCTCTTTTACGCAGACGAAGCGCGTAATCCTGGGATGGGGTAGGCCCATCAGTCTGAAGTGTTCTGGAGGCAGTAGCTATAGATACTGGCGGGAGAGCTGGGCCCTGGTTAGCGGTGCTAGGGTGAGCTATGAGGGACTGAGAAATGGAATGGGTTAATGCAGATGACATGGAACCCATGGCAGCAATTATGGCGTTAGAGATCGATTGTTGCAGTGCCAAATTATGAGCAACCAGGTGCAGCACCTCGGATCTCCTATCCTGAGTAGGGGAACCCTGACCAGAAGGGGGAGGATCAGTAGGGGCCATAGAAACAACAGAATTACTTCTGACTGACATTCTTGCAGAGAAAAGGATGGTAGGAGTTAGTCATCCCAGCCAAGGAAAGGCAGCAAGCAGGACTTCACACTGGAAAAGAAGAGAAAAAACACCAATGTAGTCCAAGAGAATGGGAGGTTATATATAAGAGATATATAAATGGTCCCAGGGAACTGGCCAACTCACATTTGGGTATATGATGGAAACTGGAGGCTATTCGGCAGGAAGATGTGTAGCAGTGATGTCCGGTGTGCCCAGAGCAATGGCGTCCGAGTTCTCCTGGTGGCGACCGAAATCTCGCGAGATCTCGGTGCCGGAATAAAGGAAACGACCGAAGTCCCGTCTCCCGAGACTTCAAGGCCGGGGCGAAGCGCAGGAAATGGCGCCCGAAGTCTAGGAATCGCGAGACTTCGGGCGAATGAGGAGAAGAAGGGCCCGGGAGCGCGGGAAGCGGAAAATGGCGGACGCGACCCGAGGTAATAGAAGAGGAAGCCGGGACAGGGACAAAAGAGGGGGGGGGGGGGCAAGAAAAACGCCTGGAGGGGCAGAGGAACTGTAAAAGGGGCAAACGTGTAATAGATAAGGAAGGGCCTGAAAGAAAAAGTCCCACGAAGAAAAATATATATAGTAAAAGAATACAGTATACAGATATATATTACAATAATCACCAAGGAAGTGATAGATTAACAATCTAGACAAATGATAGATATTTCAGTCCCCGAGCAGAGCTACAGAGCTGGAGGTGTACTTATCTGCCTGTTAGCAGCAAAGAAAGAGGAGGATCCCAGGAAGATGAGGACTGATATACTGGGATAAGGGGAGGAGCTGTTACCATGGTTTCCACATTGTTATGCTTTTTCTTTGCTGCTATGGTAGATCCAGTAAAGAAAGTAATACTCGCCTCCGTGTCTTGTTATAAAATCATATTTAGCATGGCTGGATCTTAACAAGGTTCCAAGTAGAGCTTAAACATGAAACAAGAATAAATGGGAATGAGACAAAACATTTTTTGAGCATTCAATTTAATGAAAACAACGAATAAATTAACACTGGCTGTTTTTCAGCTGATCAAAATATTAGGACCACACCTCCAAAAAAAACTAAACCCCCCAAAACAGAAATCGAACTTTCAAACATGAACTCAGTAATGAGTAGCTCCGCCGTTATTGTTTATCACTTCAAAAATTTGTTTCGGCGTTTCCATGAGGTGAGTGGGAACATTTCTCCAAGTGGTGAAGACGGCCGCACGAAGGCCATCTACTGTCTGGAACGGTTGTCCATTTTTGTAAACTTCCCTTACCATCCATCCCCAAAGGTTCTCAATTGGATTTAGATCAGGGGAACACGCAGGATGGGCCAAAAGAGTGATGTTATTCTCCTGGAAGAAGTCCCTTGTCCTGCGGGTATTGTGTACTGCAGCGTTGTCCTGTTGAAAAACCCAGTCGTTACCACACAGACGAGGGCCCTCAGTCATAAGGAATGCTCTCTGCAACATCTGGACATAGCCAGCGGCCGTTTGATGCCCTGCACTTTCTGAAGCTCCATTGTTCCACTGAAGGAAAAAGCCCCCCAGACCATTATGGCGCCCCCTCCACTGTGGCGCGTAGAAAACATCTCAGGTGGGATCTGCTTGTCATGCCAGTAACATTGGAAACCATCAGGACCATCAAGGTTACATTTTTTCTCATCAGAGAATAAAACTTTCTTCCACCTTTGAATGTCCCATGTTTGGTGCTCTCTTACAAAGTCCAAACGAGCAGTTCTGTGGCGTTCAAGGAGACTAGGTCATTGAAAACGTTTTTTTGTTTTTGAAGCCCTTCAGTCTCAGATGCCGTCTGATGGTTATGGGGCTGCAGTCAGCACCAGTAAGGGCCTTAATTTGGGTCGAGGATCGTCCAGTGTCTTGACGGACAGCCAATTCGGTCTCCGGCTCAGTGCTGATGAAATTTTTTTGGGGTCTTCCACTTGACTTTTTCGTTCCATAACCCTCAGGATAATTTAAGAAATTCCAAATGACTGTCTTACTGCGTCCCACCTCAGCAGCGATGGCGCGCGGTGAGAGACCCTGCTTATGTAGTTCAACAACCCGACCACGTTCAAAAAGGGAGAGTTTTTTTGCCTTTGCCATCACAACGTGTGACTACCTGACAGAAAATGACAATGAATCCACATCTTTGCACATATTTGGCCTTTTAAATGCATGTGGTCCTAAAATTTGGATCAGCTGAAAAACAACCTGTTTCAGTTTAATTGTTATTTTCAATTAATTGAATGCTCAAAAAATGTTTTGTCTCACTCTCATTTCTTCTTGTTGCATGTTGAAGCTCTACTTGGAACCTTGTTAAGATCCAACAATGTAAAATATGATTTTTTGCCATTTTTCAAGTGGTCTTAAACTTTTGACCAGGACTGTATATTCTCAGGTCTACTTGAGAACTTCGAAAAACAGTCTCTGGTCATTGAAAGGGCACACAGAGCTTTGAGACAAAAAAACAAACCCGCTGAACCCCTTAGGGATATCGTCTGCAAACTACTAGACTTTCCCATAAAAGAAAAAATCCTACAGAATGCTAGATCCTCTGACTCTCTTATCTAGAATAACAGCCAAATAGCCATATTCCAAGATCTGGCACCATCCCCGCTTGCAAAGCGACGATTGCTCAAGCCACTCACAGATGTCCTACGCCAGAGACAATATGTGTTTCGCTGGCTATTCCCATTTGGCATCCCCATCTTGGCCAATGGAAACCTCTACACAGCTCACACGTCAGAAGAAGTGATTGCAGTGTCGGCGGAGCTGGACATCCCACTGGATCCACCACCAGTACTAGAAATGGCACATTCAACCATCGACATACCACCTCTACGTGTGCTGTTGCCATGGGAAACAGTTGATAAGCACAAGAATCAAAGAGCCAAGAAGAAGTCCCAAAGAGCTTCGACTTCACTAAGACGTCTGGAACCCGCGTTAGCTGCTGAGACACATCTCCTGAGAGACTGCTACTAATCTGCTGAGTATTTTTTTTAACCTTCTTTTACAGGTTTTCACTGGTTGATGTTCCTCAGTTCTACAGGTGCGTCCCCCTTACTATATTACAAATACCACAAGATGTTAAATTTTGTGTTCTTAGACATAGTACACATAATACCACTATTGGTCACTCCAAAGGTAGTACAAACCCCACCTTTACATTTTCCTTCCCAACTTCTGCCTCCCCTACCACACGAACCTCCTCACCCAAGATCATGTCTCATGCTCAGGCTATCAATAACTACACTCCCAGATGGCCACTGACATACAAGCGATGACTTTTATCTCATAATATGAGAGGCCTCAACTCACCCGTTAAAAGATCTCAGATCTTAGCACACCTTAAAAAACTAAAAGCGGATATCTTACTATTACAAGAAACACACTTAACCAAATCCAAATCCCCCACTTTCCACAAATGGCACAATTCATACTCAACGTCTAGGAAGTCTAGGGGAGTTGCCATTGCTCCTAACAAACATGTGCCCTTCCAACATCAAGATACCCTTGATGATGACCAGGGTCGTTATATTTTTATCAAAGGTAAAATAGCCAACACGTTAGCAACAATAGGAGACCTCTATGCTCTGAACAAGAATCAAGACACCTGGAGTGCACGCACCATGAGAGAATGCAAACAATTTATAGAGGGAATCTTTCTTTTAGGCGGAGATTTAAACACAGCCTTACATCCACATTTCTTTGCAATTTCACCCCATTTGGAATTTTGTTCCCGCTTCCCACTACATCATATGCGATATTAAATGGTGGCATTGGAAAGTACTTGTCCTGCAAAACACAAGCCCTCATATGGCTATATGAACAGAAAAATTAAAAAGTTATGGCTTTGGGAAGGCAGGGAGCGCACAACGAAAACGAAAAAAAAAAAACATCTATCCTGGATAGGAAGAAAAAACCTACTAAATGGACTCATTCTACCTAAATTAATTTATCTGTTCCAGATGCTGCTCATCAAGGTACCTAAGTCCTATTTTATAAAAGTCAGATCACTCTTCTCAAAATATATCTTGAAAAACAAACGACCCAGACTAGATTTTTCGACACCAACACTCCCCAAAGCAGTCCTCTCTAGAGTAATACATTGGGCAGACAAATTACATGTAGCACTAGAGGAATTCTCCTCTCCGATACCTCTTAGGACCTTACTAGTAGCACCAATTGACTACTTAGACACAATAACTTTCAAGAATGCCCTAATTCATGGGGTAGCACCAGGGGCGTACCTAGAGCATTTGGCACCCGGGGCGAACCCTTTGTTTGGCACCCCCCCTTCCCCCCCAAGAAAGTTAAGAAAACATGCACAAACTTTTTTCAATGTTTTCAATATTTATTACAAAACATTCAGACATCCGCATGTGTTTTGCGGATCCGATCCATGTATCAGTGGATCCGTAAAAATCATACGGACGTCTGAATGGAGCCTTACAGGGGGGGTGATCAATGACGGAGGTGATCAGGGAGTCTATATGGGTGATCACCCCTCTGTCATTGATCACCCCCCTGTAAGGCTCCATTCAGACATCCGCATGTGTTTTGCGGATCCGATCCATGTATCAGTGGATCCGTAAAAATCATATGGACCTCTGAATGGAGCCTTACAGGGGGGTGATCAATGACAGGGGGGTGATCAGGGAGTCTATATGGGGTGATCAGGGGTGATCAGTGGTTCATAAGGGGCATCTCCTCTCCTACATAGCGCCACATACCTCTTACATCCAGTGATGTCACCTTTGATGTAGACGTTCTCTTTCCTCATCTTCTCCATTCAGACCAGACCGCCATGATGATTTTTCTGCCATCTCCCGTCTCTGCAGAGATTGAGAAACAGACATTAGTTTCCTGCCACCCCCAATACTATACTGCAGAAACAGTCCCCCTGGAAATACTACTATAGTGCCCTAGTAATCATGTTCCTCATAGCCCCCAGTAGTAGTATAGCTCCCCATGATACCCCCTAGTAGTACTAATTTTCCCTATAATATGACAGTACATGAAATACCCCCGCTTAGTGCCCACAGTTGAGCTAATGTCCCCATAATGTATGCCAGTATAAAATACCCCTATATAGTGCCCCAGTAAATGCCCTCATACTGCTCCTCTCCCCCTTCCCCATAGTGTCCCCATAATATGTCAGTAAAAAAATGCCCCTTAGTGCCCCCAGCAGATGCCCCTATAGTGCTCCTCCCCCACAATGTGTCAGTAAAAAAATGACCCTTCTTAGTGCCACCATATGCCGCAATAGTGCTCCACTCCCCTATAGTGCCTCCCATAATGTGCCAGTAAAAAAATGCCCCCTTAGTGCCACCAAATGCCAGTGCCCCCCATAATGTTCCAATACAAAAGACCACTTTAGAGCCCCCACTTCCCCATAGTGCCCCCAAATAATGCCCCTATAGTAACACCAGATGCCCCATAGTGCTGCTCTCCCCTATAGTGCCCCCCCATAATGTGCCAGTAAGAAATGTCCCCATAGTGCCAGCTCCCCCCCCCATAGTGCCAGCTCCCCCCCCACAGTGCCAGCTCCCCCCCCCATAGTGCCAGCTCCCCCCCATAGTGCCAGCTCCCCCCCTATAGTGCCAGCTCCCCCCCCATAGTGCCAGCTCCCCCCCTATAGTGCCAGCTCCCCCCCTATAGTGCCCCCCCCATAGTGCTAGTTCCCCCATAGTGCCAGTTCCCCAATAGTGCCAGATCTCCCCCCATAGTGCCAGCTCCCCCCCCATAGTGCCAGCTCCCCCCCTATAGTGCCAGCTCCCCCCCTATAGTGCCCCCCCCATAGTGCTAGTTCCCCCATAGTGCCAGTTCCCCAATAGTGCCAGATCTCCCCCCATAGTGCCAGATCTCCCCCCTATAGTGCCAGATCTCCCCCCTATAGTGCCAGATCTCCCCCCTATAGTGCCAGCTGTCCCTATAGTGCCCCCCCATAGTGCCAGATCTCCCCCCATAGTGCCAGATCTCCCCCCATAGTGCCAGATCTCCCCCTATAGTGCCAGATCTCCCCCCTATAGTGCCAGATCTCCCCCCTATAGTGCCAGATCTCCCCCCTATAGTGCCAGCTGTCCCTATAGTGCCCCCCCCATAGTGCCAGATCTCCCCCCATAGTGCCAGATCTCCCCCCATAGTACCAGATCTCCCCCCTATAGTGCCAGATCTCCCCCCTATAGTGCCAGATCTCCCCCCTATAGTGCCAGCTGTCCCTATAGTGCCCCCCCCATAGTGTCAGATCTCCCCCCATAGTGCCAGATCTCCCCCCATAGTGCCAGATCTCCCCCCATAGTGCCAGATCTCCCCCCCATAGTGCCAGATCTCCCCCCCATAGTGCCAGATCTCCCCCCCATAGTGCCAGATCTCCCCCCCCATAGTGCCAGATCTCCCCCCCATAGTGCCAGATCTCCCCCCCATAGTGCCAGATCTCCCCCCCCATAGTGCCAGATCTCCCCCCCATAGTGCCAGATCTCCCCCCATAGTGCCAGATCTCCCCCTATAGTGACAGATCTCCCCCCTATAGTGCCAGATCTCCCCCCTATAGTGCCAGATCTCCCCCCTATAGTGCCAGATCTCCCCCCTATAGTGCCAGCTCCCCCCCCATAGTGCCAGCCCCCCCCTATAGTGCCAGCCCCCCCCTATAGTGCCAGCCCCCCCCCCTATAGTGTCAGCTCCCCCTATAGTGCTAGTTCCCCCATAGTGCCAGTTCCCCCATAGTGCCAGATCTCCCCCCATAGTGCCAGATCTCCCCCCATAGTGCCAGATCTCCCCCCTATAGTGCCAGATCTCCCCCCTATAGTGCCAGATCTCCCCCTATAGTGCCAGATCTCCCCCCTATAGTGCCAGATCTCCCCCCTATAGTGCCAGATCTCCCCCCTATAGTGACCCCCCATAGTGCTAGTTCCCCCATAGTGCCAGCTCCCCCCCCCCCCCCCCCCAAAGAGGGGAAAAAAACAAAAAACGAATACTTACCTCCATCAGCTCAGCAGCGATGCAAGCCTTTTCCGGCCTGTGTCCCTGCTGTGTGCTGCCGGTCTCAGGCGTCGCGATGATAATGACATCATCGCGCTGCCTGAGCCGGCCTCTGATAGGCTGCAGGCATTAGTGCCTGCGGCCTATCAGAGGAACAGGGGAGGGACACGCCTCTCCCTCCCCTGCCCCACAGCACACAGCGGCCGCAATTACATCCAGGGCCGCGCCGCCTGTGGCGATCGGCGGTGCGGCCCTGAAGAATAAAAAATATCATTATTTTTTTTTAAAGACAGGCGGCCTGGCTGGCACCCCCCTTGTGAGTGGCACCCGGGGCGGCCCGCCCCCCCCGGCCCCCCCGCCCCCCCCTTGGTACGCCACTGGGTAGCACACTTATGGAAAGTACATGCAGCACACCTACTACCGGCCCACTCCCCGTTAGTACTCTTTCAAACGAACACATTGGTTCCATTCAGTGCAATTCGCGGTCCCCAATGCATGGGCAACGTCCATGTGGCGGCCGGGATGGATCCAGACCCATTCAACTTGAATGGGTCCGTGATCCGTCCGTTCCGCAAAAAGATAGCACAAGTTCTATTTTATGCGGAACAGAAGCACGGATCGGAACCCCACAGAAGCACTCCATAGCGCATCCTTGGGGTTCAGTTCCGTGCTTCCATTCCGCATCTCGGGATTTGCGGACCCATTCAAGTGAATGGGTCCGCATCTGTGATGTGGAATGCACACGTCCGGTACCCCGTGTATAGCGGAACCGCTGTATGCGGCCCGCAATATGCCTATGGGAGCACTACAGCCTTAGCTACAGTGAGAGACCTGTTGAAGCTATACATTACACAACAGCATCTTCATTCCCCAGACTGACTACATACTATAGACATACCACTAGAAAACATAATGGAAAATGGAACAATGAAATCTCTTGCCGACATAAATAACTTAATGGGTGAGAAACCTCTAAACTTTCTAGAATACAATAAACTCAAGATGGCACTCCACTATATATCACATGGAACATTAGATAGACAACTGACACAACTCGAAACCCTAATGGCACAACATAAAACACCTGTCAAGGTGCTATCAAAACTATAACCTTAGTCTCATTAGTTCTGTCCCAAATAAAGGGGGCTTATATAGGCCGCTGGGAAAGAGACTTAGGACTTAACTTATCGCCCACCGCAATCTCCAACATTTACAAACGCTCCAACTGACCATCCTCTTGTATACGAATGCAAGAAAACTCATACAAGATACTGTCCCGCTGGTATGTAACCCCGGTTAAAACTACCGTAATATTTGGTATCCCTCTATCCCTGACACTTGCTGAAGGTGTAACTCAGAAAGAGGGACGTACTTGCATATCTGGTGGTCATGCTCTAAACTGGCACCATACTGGACCTCTGTTTTAGAGACTGCCAAGACCATCTGTTCTTTGAAAACAATACCTTCACCTACCTTGATATTCTTAGGTTGGAATGAAGAGCGACAAAATGTGCAAAGCAAATCCCTTCTTTCATTGCTGCTAGCAGCCGCTAAACGTGGAGAACATCAACCTCCTCAATCTCCTCAATATATGGTATTGAGGAGATTGTCGCGTTAACTCAACATACCCATAGTAGATTTGTAACACTTTGGACCCCGTGGGTTACTTATCGCAAATCAACCTCTTTCATTATTCACCCACAGACGGTTGCCTATACAGGTGAAACTCGAAAATTTTGAATATTGTGCAAAAGTCCATTTATTTCAGTAATGCAAATTAAAAGGAATTGCATTAATGCAGCTTAAAATTAGAATTTTGTGAAAAGGTTCAATATTCTAGGCTCCAAGTGTCGCCCTCTAGTCAGCTAATTAATCCATATCCCCTGAGCAAAGGGGACCTCAAAATTGTGACTTTGGGGTTTCATAAGCTGTAAGCCATAATCATCCAATTTATAACAAATAAAGGCTTGAAATATCTCACTTTGCCTGTAATGAGTCTCTCATGTATTAGTTTCACTTTTTACGTTGTATTAGTGGAAGGCTGAAAAGTCAGCCTGAATTTGTGGGAGGGGCATATTACCTTCTTAAGCCCCAGCCCCCAGCTCCTCAGGGCGCTTCTGTTCACACGCTGGATAAGAAGTACCATAGCTGCTGCCGCCTCGTACGTCGCAGTTTTCTCCCCAGGGAAGGTATCGTATGCAGGCACTTCTTGTTCCCTACACTGGGCTCCCCGAGCAGCGGCACAGGCTCCGGCTTCCGGTCACGAGGTCGGCGTGTGTTCCAGCGTGGAGCGCACGCCGGAATTCACTCTAGGCCCGGCAGTCTCTCCACGGTCAGGCGGCTCCAGGACAGGTAAGCGCTGTCCCCACAAGCTATTTCCCCCCCTCAGGAGCCCTCCGACCCGGGCCCCCATTTTCCAGCGTGGAACGCACGCCGATATCTGCTCTCAGACCCGGTCCCCGCTACCCACACACGGCTCGTCCCGCAGTTCACCCCCAACCATAACGCAACCAACTACTACAAGCCCACCACTCATGTCACAGCACCACATAACCCCCCCCAAGCCATCTTCACATGTCTCCCTGCTCTGGGGGAGGCCGGCGCGTGCGTTCCAGCATGGAACGCACGTCAGATAAACCACTACCCCACACATGGTATAGGTAGGGTTGTCCGCACGTCAATATTTGCTCCAGATCCGAGCGCTTCGCCTCGCTCATGCGGCGGCGGGATGGGCAGGGTACGGCTTGCTGGTCACCCCCTCCACAGGGCTTCTCCCGTCCCGTCCTCTGGCTTAGGCGCAGTCGCAAGGCCGCCGTGCGTTCCAGCGTGGAGCGCACGCCGGAACCCTCGTCCAGGCCTAGGCTTCCGGTCACATGACCAGCGGGCGTTCCAGCGTGGAGCGCACGCCGGAATCCTCTCTCAGGCCCTGCAGCTCTAATCGGCCAGGCGGCTCCAAGGCAGGTAGGCTCTGTTCCCACTGGGTTCCCCCTTACAGGAGCCTCCGGGCCCCATGTCCCAGGCTTCTGTTGATCGAGTTAGCGTGCGTTCCAGCGTGGAACGCACGCCGATAGCTGCTCCCACATCTGGGTCTCCCCCTCCACAGGGCTTCACCCGTCCCGTCCTCTGGCTGGACTTGTTTGGCGTGGAACGCACGTCAAACAAGTCCATATACGAAGTAGGCAGGGGTGTCTAGCTCCTGAGCAACAACTGTTCATGTCTTTAAGCGGCCATTTTATAAATTGTGGGCACAAAAAAAAAAAAAAAAACTCAGCAGGGTTACCCAGCAACCAAAACGGTCAGAAGCGCACACCCGCCGTACCGCGGTGGGATAAAAAAAAAAGTTATCCTCTGTCCCCACTCTTAGGGGACCAGGGGGAGGGCTCCTGGGTCCCCGTTAGGTCTGGTAGGGCACTAGCCTTAGTTCTGAGGCCAAAGAGAGCTGGGGGTCTCACCAGGTGTAGGTTAGGTCTTTATCACACCCCATACGCGATCATCTGTCACTAAACGTTCACTGCAATTATCTGTCGGTTTTACTATTAGGTCTACGGCCCCCAGACTGGCACCCCCGTCGAAACAGGCCACACGCGGCAAGCAGGGGTATCTAGCCCCTGGGCAACGACGGCCCATGTCCACAAACAAAAAAAAAAAAAAAAAAGAATAAAAAAAAAAGATATATATATATATATATATATATATACATATAATGAAATCGGTAGGTTCCAATCACCAGCCATTTCATACGCACTCCCGCCGTTCCGCAGCAGGAGGAAGGCAAGTCATCCTCGGTTCCTCATTTAGGGGGAGGGCCCCGGGGTCCCTGCTGGGTGGAAGGGACCTAGTTTCAGCACGGCGTTCAAAGAAACCGGGGTCTCACCACGAGTAGGCCAGGTCATCATTGCACGCCATACCCATTCAGCGGTCACTAATCGCTCACCGCAGTCGTCTATTCTATGGTGGCAACAGTGCCATGGGTTATATGTATGTACTTCACGTTATATGCTGCTGTCTCATCTACTGGTTCGCCAGGCTCACACCTACTTCTGTCTCCTGGATCACCCAGGCTCACACCTACTTCTGTCTCCTGGATCACCCAGGCTCACACCTACTTCTGTCTCCTGGATCGCCCAGGCTCATACCTACTTCTGTCTCCTGGATCGCCCAGGCTCATACCTACCTCTGCCTCCTGGATCGCCCAGGCACGCACCTACCTCTGCCTCCTGGATCGCCCAGGCACGCACCTACCTCTGCCTCCTGGATCGCCCAGGCACGCACCTACCTCTGCCTCCTGGATCGCCCAGGCACGCACCTACCTCTGTCTCCTGGTTCGCCCAGGCTTATACCTACCTCTGCCTCCTGGATCGCCCAGGCACGCACCTACCTCTGCCTCCTGGATCGCCCAGGCACGCACCTACCTCTGTCTCCTGGTTCGTCCAGGCTCATACCTACCTCTGCCTCCTGGATCGCCCAGGCACGCACCTTCTTCTGTCTCCTGGTTCGTCCAGGCTCATACCTACCTCTGCCTCCTGGATCGCCCAGGCACGCACCTACCTCTGTCTCCTGGTTCACCCAGTCCCGTCACCCTCCCCAGTTATGTTCTCTTTTTCCTCCGAACCTTAGGATTTGCTCCCTCAGGAACGTGTCCTGTTCGTTCACTTATGCGACATTCGGATCAAGGTCAGGTGACCCAACACATCGATACAGGTAGTAGCCTCTAAGCCAGGTACGTTGCCCAGACCGACTCAAGCCTTCTCGTAGGCACCAGTCGTACTACGTTCCGATCCCGTATCCCTCCTTGCTCACGCCAGGAACCCTCCTCCAATACCATCAGGAGCTACCAAGCTGGTGTCAGGGTTTACGAGGGTTTCGCCAGGTCCCACCCGCTGGGTGGCTTGGATGATGTCTCCTACACCCTGGCGTTTATAGCCCACTGTCACCGCAATCTCAGGCTGTCATTCAACCCCATCAAGCTGTACCTAGCGGGGAGACAGCACTGCGCCATGCGGGTAGGTGGCGCGCAGCCTGTCTCCGGTGAGATGTTTGGGCGACTCTCGTCCGCGCTGGATGGATTTCCTTTTTGGCCACTCTCCTAGTTTGATTGTTAGGGCAGCCGTGTATCTCGGGTTTTGCGGGTTCCTCGGGCCAGGTGAGTTCACCAGCACCTCCCCTAAACGTCAGGGGTCGCAGGTGCGACAGTTGCCCCGGGCCCATGACCATTGTGGCCTCTGGCTCCCTTCCACGAAGGCCAATCAGCATGGACCATCCTCGGAGGTCAGGTTTTAAAGCCTCCAACGATTGGTGCCCAGTCATGGTCCCCCGTCAATTGCTGGCCCCGTTGCAAGGGCCTCCCCAGAGGCCCCGCTGCTTCCTTGGCGTGGGGGGCCCCTGTCGTCAATCCAGTTTTGTGTCCCACATCAGAATGCTGGCCTCAGGTCTCGGTCGTAACCCGCTGGCCATCTCGGGACACTAGCTCCGAACCGGAGCCGCGTCCTCAGCATCAAAAACGGGGTCCCGGCGCACGTTTTAGATGCATGGGTAGGTGGCGCTCTTCGTGCTTCACGAGATACATCCCGAACCCGCATGTTGAGATTTCCCAGGCATTTTGTAATCTTGCTCTCTGGGTGGTTTTGAAGGCTTTTGGTCACTACTCTGCTCTCCTCGTTTATTTTGCCCACTACTAGGCTTACCCTCGCTCCTGGCTTCCGGCACAACACAGCCAGCTAGGTCAGGGGAAGCGCTTCACCCACTCATCACAGTTAAGCCTCTCCCATAAGTGGAAGGCTGAAAAGTCAGCCTGAATTTGTGGGAGGGGCATATTACCTTCTTAAGCCCCAGCCCCCAGCTCCTCAGGGCGCTTCTGTTCACACCCACCCACCCCCCCTGTTCTCAAACACTCCCTTTTAGGGTATGCCCACTACTAGGCTTACCCTCGCTCCTGGCTTCCGGCACAACACAGCCAGCTAGGTCAGGGGAAGCGCTTCACCCACTCATCACAGTTAAGCCTCTCCCATAACTGAAATAAATGAACTTTGCACAATATTCTAATTTTTCGAGTTTCACCTGTAGAGGCATATGAGACGAAATCACCAATCATGGCACCATTATCACTTCCTGCACCTCTGTGAATATTAGATAGTGATCCCCCATATACATATCATATAGTTACTATACAGGTTCTTTTACTTGTTCTCTTCTGCATACAAGGCAGTTCATAGCTTTGCTCCTCTGAAGATTGCTAATACAAACACTTCAAAACAAGGAATGTCCCACATTGCACAAGTCCACGTCCACTGAGAGTTAGGGCTCATGCACACAACCGTTGTTGTTTTGCGGTCAGTTTTTCACGGATCCGTTGTTCCGTATCTGAGTTATTTTTTTTCTGATTTAAGTCCTCTTCCGTTCCGTTATTCCACGAAACATATCTGCATGGTTTCCGTATGCAATTTGTTTTTTGCAGATCGGAAACAGTAACTTATTAACCACCAAACACATGAGCAATATGGGCTGGGCATAGCATTTCTACTGTATGGATCCTGTAAAATACGGATGTGTTCCGTGTGCATTTTGTATTTTTTGTGGACCCATTGACTTGAATAGGGTCTCGGACCGTGATTTGTGGACAATAATAGGCACTACTTTTTTGCTGAACGGAAATACGGAAACGGAATGCACACGGAGTACCGTTGTTTTTGCGGACCCATTGAAATGATTAGTTAGCATATGTCTCGCAAAAAAAAACTGAACGAAAGCGGAAAGAAAATACGTTTGTGTACATGAGCCCTTAACATCATATCCGGGACTGCAATATTCTACTTAACATCTACCGATGTTCATGGTTTGACTGATCACTCTGCAATACCTATCCAAACAATGTATATTGTCTTATATTGTCTTACCTGTATAATTTCTTATATTGTCTTACCTGTATAATGTCTTATATTGTCTTACCTGTATATTGTATTATATTGTCTTACCTGTATAATTTCTTATATTGTCTTACCTGTATATTGTATTATATTGTCTTACCTGTATAATGTCTTATATTGTCTTACCTGTATAATTTCTTATATTGTCTTACCTGTACAATGTCTTATATTGTCTTACCTGTATATTGTATTATATTGTCTTACCTGTATAATTTCTTATATTGTCTTACCTGTATATTGTATTATATTGTCTTACCTGTATAATGTCTTATATTGTCTTACCTGTATATTGTATTATAGTGTCTTACCTGTATAATGTCTTATATTGTCTTACCTGTATATTGTATTATATTATCTTACCTGTATAATTTCTTATATTGTCTTACCTGTATATTGTATTATATTGTCTTACCTGTATAATGTCTTATATTGTCTTACCTGTACAATGTCTTATATTGTCTTACCTGTATATTGTATTATATTGTCTTACCTGTATAATTTCTTATATTGTCTTACCTGTATAATGTCTTATATTGTCTTACCTGTATATTGTATTATAGTGTCTTACCTGTATAATGTCTTATATTGTCTTACCTGTATATTGTATTATATTATCTTACCTGTATAATTTCTTATATTGTCTTACCTGTATATTGTATTATATTGTCTTACCTGTATAATGTCTTATATTGTCTTACCTGTATAATGTCTTATATTGTCTTACCTGTATATTGTATTATATTATCTTACCTGTATAATGTCTTATATTGTCTTACCTGTATATTGTATTATATTGTCTTACCTGTATAATGTCTTATATTGTCTTACCTGTATAATGTCTTATATTGTCTTACCTGTATATTGTATTATATTATCTTACCTGTATAATGTCTTATATTGTCTTACCTGTATATTGTATTATATTGTCTTACCTGTATAATGTCTTATATTGTCTTACCTGTATATTGTATTATATTATCTTACCTGTATAATGTCTAATATTGTCTTACCTGTATATTGTATTATATTGTCTTACCTGTATAATTTCTTATATTGTCTTACCTGTATATTGTATTATATTGTCTTACCTGTATAATGTCTTATATTGTCTTACCTGTATATTGTCTTATATTGTCTTACCTGTATATTGTATTATATTATCTTACCTGTATAATGTATTATATTGTCTTACCTGTATAATGTCTTATATTGTCTTACCTGTATATTGTATTATATTATCTTACCTGTATAATGTCTTATATTGTCTTACCTGTATAATGTCTTATATTGTCTTACCTGTATATTTTATTATATTGTCTTACCTGTATAATGTATTATATTGTCTTACCTGTATAATTTCATATATTGTCTTACCTGTATATTGTATTATATTGTCTTACCTGTATAATGTCATATATTGTCTTACCTGTATATTGTATTATATTGTCTTACCTGTATAATGTCATATATTGTCTTACCTGTATATTGTATTATATTGTCTTACCTGTATAATGTCATATATTGTCTTACCTGTATATTGTATTATATTGTCTTACCTGTATAATGTATTATATTATCTTACCTGTATAATGTGATATATTGTCTTACCTGTATAATGTCATATATTGTCTTACCTGTATATTGTATTATATTGTCTTACCTGTATAATGTATTATATTATCTTACCTGTATATTGTATTATATTGTCTTACCTGTATATTGTATTATATTGTCTTACCTGTATAATGTCTTACATTGTCTTACCTGTATATTGTATTATATTGTCTTACCTGTATAATGTCATATATTGTCTTACCTGTATATTGTATTATATTGTCTTACCTGTATAATGTATTATATTATCTTACCTGTATATTGTATTATATTGTCTTACCTGTATATTGTATTATATTGTCTTACCTGTATAATGTCTTACATTGTCTTACCTGTATATTGTATTATATTGTCTTACCTGTATAATGTCATATATTGTCTTACCTGTATATTGTATTATATTGTCTTACCTGTATAATGTCATATATTGTCTTACCTGTATATTGTATTATATTGTCTTACCTGTATAATGTCATATATTGTCTTACCTGTATAATGTCATATATTGTCTTACCTGTATAATGTCATATATTGTCTTACCTGTATAATGTATTATATTGTCTTACCTGTATAATGTCATATATTGTCTTACCTATATATTGTATTATATTGTCTTACCTGTATAATGTCTTACATTGTCTTACCTGTATATTGTATTATATTGTCTTACCTGTATATTGTATTATATTGTCTTACCACTTTAAAATGTTAAACATTAATAAAAAGAAAATTGAAAAGAAAATGTATAAATGCTCTAGAATTGTTATTACACAGGGAATGGAAGTAGTTAATAAAAGAGACATGTCAGGAGAAGTGACCGGTCCTGTTTAATGGGAATGTCTGAGTCCCTGAAGAAAAGTTGCACATGATGCGTGGTTGTCCCGATTCCCGTGGCTTTGTCTGCTGCTCCAGCCATTGCCGCCTGGTGAATGTGTGATGTGCTGCCGCCCTGCTCGTCACCGCTGACGCCCAGGTGATGTCTGCAGGCATGGCACCCCTTTAAGGACACACAATAAGGTAGCAAAATAGTTAAACCTAGCGGGAGTTTATCCGAGCAGAATCCCCCCGCGGTATCCGCAAACCTTCCCCCAGATACGTCGTCCACCGCCATATACATCCTGTATAACAGAGCAGTGAACGCCCGCATCAGGGTGAGAGGGGTTCACACAGCAGCTCAGCAGACTGTATCACACACTGCAGGCTTAGATACACCATGTCAGCAGACAGTATCACACACTGCAGGCTTAGATACACCATGTCTGCAGACAGTATCACACACTGCAGGCTTAGATACACAATGTCAGCAGACAGTATCACACACTGCAGGCTTAGATACACCATGTCAGCAGACAGTATCACACACTGCAGACCTAGATACACTATGTCAGCAGACTATCACACAAGATAGGATTAGATACACAGCTCAGCAGACTATATCTCACATAGCAGGCTTAGATACAGCAGCTCAGCAGACAATATCACACATAGCAGGCTTAGATACAGCAGCTCAGCAGACAATATCACACATGGCAGGCTTAGATACAGCAGCTCAGCAGACAGTATTATACATGAGAGGATTAGATACACAAGCTTAGCAGACAGTATTACACTTGACACGCTTAGATACACCAGCTCAATAGACAGTATCACACACCATAGGATTAGATACACAGCTCAGCAGACTATATCTCATATAGCAGGCTTAGGCCTCATGCAAACAAACGTGTGCCGACCAGGCCCGTGCTACGAACCGCAAATTGCTGTCCGCAATGGACAGGCACCGAATGTGGGACCACTGTATGCGGATCACGGACCTATTCACTTGAATGGGGTCCGCGATTCGCATTCGACTGTCTGCACCGCAAAAAGGTAGTGCTTCCGATCCGTGCCTCCGTTCCGCACAGCATCTCGTGGATTTCGGACCCATTCAAGTGAATGGGTCTACATCCGTGATGCGGGTGCACACGGCCGGTGCCTGTGTATTGCAGCCATGTGCATGAGCCCTTAGATATACCAGCTGAGCAGAAAGTATCACACACACCGCAGGCTTAGATACAGCAGCTCAGCAGACAGTATCAGACATAGTTTAAATACAGTGGAAAAGCGGCAGTATCACACATGGTACGCTTATATATGGCAGCTCAGCAGACTGTATCACACATGATAGGATTAGATACACAGCTCAGCAGACAGTATCACACATGATAGGATTAGATACACAGCTCAGCAGACAGTATCACACATGATAGGATTAGATACACAGCTCAGCAGACAGTATCACACATGATAGGATTAGATACACAGCTCAGCAGACAGTATCACACAGGATAGGATTAGATACACAGCTCAGCAGACTGTATCACACATGATAGGATTAGATACACCGCTCAGCAGACTGTATCACACAGGATAGGATTAGATACACAGCTCAGCGGACAGTATCACACCGGATAGGATTAGATACACAGCTCAGCGGACAGTATCACACAGGATAGGATTAGATACACAGCTCAGCAGACAGTATCACACCGGATAGGATTAGATACACAGCTCAGCAGACAGTATCACACCGGATAGGATTAGATACACAGCTCAGCAGACAGTATCACACAGGATAGGATTAGATACACAGCTCAGCAGACTGTATCACACATGATAGGATTAGATACACCGCTCAGCAGACTGTATCACACAGGATAGGATTAGATACACAGCTCAGCGGACAGTATCACACCGGATAGGATTAGATACACAGCTCAGCGGACAGTATCACACAGGATAGGATTAGATACACAGCTCAGCAGACAGTATCACACCGGATAGGATTAGATACACAGCTCAGCAGACAGTATCACACCGGATAGGATTAGATACACAGCTCAGCAGACAGTATCACACAGGATTTTTCACACCAGCAGTACGGATTGTGTCAGGATTAGGGATGAGCAAACTTCTGTTTCCACTTCGGCGTACAAGGTTCGGGTTTATCTAAGAATTCTGTTACGGATATAACTTATGTTCCGTGGTAGCGGAATCCATGAATGGGTCAGGATTCAGTCCGGATCCTCTTGTGCACAGAACCACTGAAATGAATGGGTCAGGATTCAGTCCGGATCCTCCTGTGCACAGAACCACTGAAATGGATGGGTCAGGATTCAGTCCGGATCCTCATGTGCACAGAACCACTGAAATGAATGGGTCAGGATTCAGTCCGGATCCTCATGTGCACAGAACCACTGAAATGTATGGGTCAGGATTCAGTCCGGATTTTCATGTGCACAGAACCACTGAAATGGATGGATCAGGATTCAGTCCGGATCCTCATGTGTACAGAACCACTGAAATGGAAGGGTCAGGATTCAGTCCAGATCCTCATGTGCACAGAACCACTGAAATGGATGGGTCAGGATTCAGTCCGGATCCTCCTGTGCACAGAACCACTGAAATGGATGGGTCAGGATTCAGTCCGGATCCTCATGTGCACAGAACCACTGAAATAATTCGGTCAGGATTCAATCCGGTTACTCGTGTGTACAGAACCACTGAAATGTATGGGTCAGGATTCAGTCCGGATCCTCATGTGTACAGAACCACTGAAATGGATGGGTCAGGATTCAGTCTGGATCCTCATGTGCACAGAACCACTGAAATGGATGGGTCAGGATTCAGTCCGGATCCTCATATGTACAGAACCACTGAAATGGATGGGTCAGGATTCAGTCTGGATCCTCATGTGCACAGAACCACTGAAATGTATGGGTCAGGATTCAGTCTGGATCCTTATGTGCACAGAACCACTGAAATGGATGGGTCAGGATTCAGTCCGGATCCTCATGTGTACAGAACCACTGAAATGGATGGGTCAGGATTCAGTCTGGATCCTCATGTGCACAGAACCACTGAAATGGATGGGTCAGGATTCAGTCCGGATCCTCATGTGCACAGAACCACTGAAATGGATGGGTCAGGATTCAGTCCGGATCCTCATGTGTACAGAACCACTGAAATGGATGGGTCAGGATTAAGTCCGGATCCTCATGTGCACAGAACCTCTGAAATGGATGGGTCAGGATTCAGTCCGGATCCTCATGTGCACAGAACCACTGAAATGGATGGGTCAGCATTCAGTCCGGATCCTCATGTGTACAGAACCACTGAAATGGATGGGTCAGGATTCAGTCCGGATCCTCATGTGCACAGAACCACTGAAATGGATGGGTCAGGATTCAGTCCGGATCCTCATGTGCACAGAACCACTGAAATGGATGGGTCAGGATTCAGTCCGGATCCTCATGTGCACAGAACCACTGAAATGGATGGGTCAGGATTCAGTCCGGATCCTCATGTGCACAGAACCACTGAAATGGATGGGTCAGGATTCAGTCCGGATGCTATGTATCCACAACACGCAACGCATCCGGACCAAAAACTCACTTGTGTGAAAGAAGCCTTAGGCCTCTTTCACACGGGCGTCATTTTTTTTGCCCGGATAAGAGCCGGGTGCGTTGCGGGAAAATGCACGATTTTTTCTGCGCAAGTGCAAAACATTGTCATGCGTTGCACTCGCGTGAGAAAAATCGCGCATGTTTGGTACCCAAACCCGAACTTCTTCATAGAAGTTCGGCCTTGGGATTGATGTTCTAAAGATTGTATTATTTTCCCTTATAACATGGTTATAAGGGAAAATAATAGCATTCTGAATACAGAATGCATAGTAAACCAGCGCTAGAGGGGTTAAAAAAATAAATAAATAATTTAACTCACCTTAGTCCACTTGCTCGCGAAGCCGGCATCTCCTTGTGTCTCCGCTGCTGATGAACAGGACCTGGGGTGAGCTGCTCCATTAAATATCGGTTAAGGACCTTTCATGACGTCACTCCGGTCATCACAAGGTACGTCACATGATCTTTTACCATGGTGATTCACCATGGTAAAAGACCATGTGATGACCGGAGTGACGTCATCGAAGGTCCTTAACCGATATTTAATGCAGCAGCTCACCCCAGGTCCTGTTCATCAGCAGCGGAGACACAAGGAGATGCCGGCTTCGCGAGCAAGTGGACTAAGGTGAGTTAAATTTTTTTTATTTTTTTTTAACCCCTCTAGCGCTGGTTTACTATGCATTCTGTATTCAGAATGCTATTATTTCCCCTTATAACCATGTTATAAGGGAAAATAATAATGATCGGGTCTCCATCCCGATGGTCTCCTAGCAACCATGCGTGCAAATCGCACGGCATCCGTACTTGCTTGCGGATGCCATCCGATTTTCACACACCCCATTCACTTCTATGGGGCCTGCGTCACGTCAAAATCGGAAAATATAGAGCATGCTGCGATTTCAACTGAACGCACAAGTGATGCGTTAAAAACATCGCTCATGTGCACAGCCCCATAGAAATGAATGGGTCAGGATTTAGTGCGGGTGCCATACGTTCGCCGCACGGATCGCACCCGCACGGAAAAGTCGCCCGTGTGAAAGGGGCCTTAGGCTGGTTTCACACGGGCGTTGCAGGAAAAGGGGCGGGTGCGTTGCGGGAACATGCACAATTTTTCTGCGCGAGTGCAAAACATTGTAATGCGTTTTGCACGCACGTGAGAAAAATCGTCATGTTTGGTACCCAAACCCGAACTTCTTCACAGAAGTTCAGGTTTGGGATCGGGGTTGTGAAGATTGTATTATTTTCCCTTATAACATGGTTATAAGGGAAAATATCAGCATTCTGAATACAGAATGCATAGTACAATAGCGCTGGAGGGGTTAAAAATAAAATAAAAATAATTTAACTCACCTTAATCCACTTGCTCGCGCAGCCGGCATCTCTTCTGTCTTCTTTCTTTGCTGATTGCAGTGAAAGGACCTGTAGTGACGTCACTCCGGTCATCACATGATCCATCACATGATCTTTTACCATGGTGATGGATCATGTGATGGACCATGTGATGACCAGAGTGACGTCACCACAGGTCCTTTGACTGCAATCAGCAAAGAAAGAGACGGAAGAGAAGCCGGGCTGCGCGAGCAAGTGGATTAAGGTGAGTTAAATTATTTATTTATTTTTAACCCCTCCAGCGCTATTGTACTATGCATTCTGTATTCAGAATGCTATTATTTTCCCTTATAACCATGTTATAAGGGAAAATAATAATGATCGGGTCTCCATCCCGATCGTCTCCTAGCAACCGTGCGTGAAAATCGCACCGCACTTGCTTGCGGATGCTTGCGATTTTCACGCAGCCCAATTCACTTCTATGGGGCCTGCGTTGTGTGAAAAACGCACAATATAGAGCAGGGGTGCACAACCTGCGGCCCGGGGGCCACATGCGGCCCTCGATACCATTCTTTGAGGCCCCCAACCATCTGGTAACAGATTTGTATGCCTATGTCTAGTGTCTGCTCACATGTATCTTTCATGTATTTTCCTATTAGATGGGAGTACTAGAAGTGTAACCAGACATTAATGATATATACTGTATGTTTAATATGCCATAAATACAGTATTTCAGTTGGTAATACCTCCTTTAATTTATATTTTCGGCCCTTGGAATTGGTTCAGGCTGACAATGTGGCCCCCAACCAGAAAAGGTTGGGCACCCCTGCTATAGAGCATGCTGCGATTTTCACGCAACGCACAAGTGATGCGTGAAAATTACCGCTCATGTGCACAGCCCCATAGAAATGAATGGGTCCGGATTCAGTGCGGGTGCAATGCGTTCACCTCACGCATCACATCCGCGCGGAATACTCGCCCGTGTAAAAGAGGCCTTAATTATAGAAAAAAAACGGGAATACTGCAGTGTATGTGGTGCTGACTTCTAGAGCAGGAATACTCTGGACTATCAGCTCTGAGGGTCTTATTAAAATAATTTGGAATAATCTTGGAAGAGAATAGAGACACCGGCTCATTATGCGGAGGGAGGAGCAGACAGACTCCCTAATTGTAGTTATTACGCCTGAAAATGTGCAGCGCAGCCGACACAGCTCTGCTCTGCTAAAGCACAAACTGCGTACCAGGAGGAACACAAGATGCTTCAGACCCTTATAAGAATGTATCTGATGCGTGATACTGATTTCTGAGCTCAGAAGACGGTATCACACATGATAGGTTTAGGCCTCTTTCACACGTGTGAGCTTTCCGTCCGTATTCCTTGCGCTTATTGACCGCATAGTATCCGGACTGAATCCTGACCCATACATTTCAGTGGTTCTGTGCACATGAGGATCCGGACTGAATCCTGACCCATACATTTCAGTGGTTCTGTGCACATGAGGATCCGGACTGAATCCTGACCCATCCATTTCAGTGGTTCTGTACACATGAGCGTCCGGACTGAATCCTGACCCATCCATTTCAGTGGTTCTGTGCACATGAGGATCCGGACTGAATCCTGACCCATCTATTTCAGTGGTTCTGTACACATGAGGATCCGGACTGAATCCTGACCCATCCATTTCAGTGGTTCTGTACACATGAGGATCCAGACTGAATCCTGACCCATACATTTCAGTGGTTCTGTGCACATGAGGATCCGGACTGAATCCTGACCCATCCATTTCAGTGGTTCTGTACACATGAGGATCCGGACTGAATCCTGACCCATACATTTCAGTGGTTCTGTGCACATGAGGATCCGGACTGAATCCTGACCCATCCATTTCAGTGGTTCTGTGCACATGAGCGTCCGGACTGAATCCTGACCCATCCATTTCAGTGGTTCTGTGCACATGAGGATCCGGACTGAATCCTGACCCATCTATTTCAGTGGTTCTGTACACATGAGGATCCGGACTGAATCCTGACCCATCCATTTCAGTGGTTCTGTGCACAGGAGGATCTGGACTGAATCCTGACCCATACATTTCAGTGGTTCTGTGCACATGAGGATCCGGACTGAATCCTGACCCATCCATTTCAGTGGTTCTGTGCACACGAGGATCCGGACTGAATCCTGACCCATCCATTTCAGTGGTTCTGTGCACACGAGGATCCGGACTGAATCCTGACCCATCCATTTCAGTGGTTCTGTGCACAGGAGGATCTGGACTGAATCCTGACCCATACATTTCAGTGGTTCTGTGCACATGAGGATCCGGACTGAATCCTGACCCATCCATTTCAGTGGTTCTGTGCACATGAGGATCCGGACTGAATCCTGACCCATCCATTTCAGTGGTTCTGTGCACACGAGGATCCGGACTGAATCCTGACCCATACATTTCAGTGGTTCTGTGCACATGAGGATCCGGACTGAATCCTAACCCATCCATTTCAGTGGTTCTGTGCACATGAGCATCCGGACTGAATCCTGACCCATCCATTTCAGTGGTTCTGTACACATAAGGATCCGGACTGAATCCTGACCCATCCATTTCAGTGGTTCTGTGCACATGAGCGTTGTTTACCACTTATCAGCTCTGCTATCAAGAAAAATCGCAGCATGTTCTATATTGTACATTTTTCACGTAGAGAAAGCTTCAATAAATGATCTGCCATACTATAAACATAGTAAATGACACGGCAGGGGTCTTTACCGGACATAGCCGGGCCCCACAGATGGCACAAAACTTCCAATAGCTTCTGTATCTATGATGTTGTATAACTCTCCAGTGCCACATAGTGGACAAACTGTGTAAAACCTGCAGCCTCCTAGAAGTGAAGTGCTCAGTGCTGCCATCTTGTGGCCATAGGCTGCACTCACTTATTTTTAGTAAAGGCTACCTGTCCGCTCTCCTGACGTGTCTATTTTTACAAAATATTTGTGTTTCCAACAAAATAATAATTCTGCAGTATATGTTCTTAGAACCTGCTGTTGTGTCGTTCCTCCATTACTCCTCCTGGAAATGTTTGTATAAAATGACAACTGTATATTACCATTTGCAGTCTGCCAAATTTGTAAAGTTTTTTTCTTTAATACATTTCCAGGAAAAATAATTGAGGGGTGGCACCATGCAAAGATTTACTTTTACATGTCTTGAGAACTCTTTAAAGGAAAATTCCACAGTAGTTTAGGTTTCTCTCATTTTTGGCCCCATCCTTCAGAGTTGTATTCATCTCCTCACTTCTCAGGTCTAGCAGAAGTCACTGTCGCCCTCTACTGGCAAAGCGCTGCAAAAATTCTACTTGACTGTGAATTCTATCTGCTTCTGAGAATGCTGGGTGACAACCGCTGCCGACTCCTCACTGTGGTGTCATCCAGCTTTTCCTGACTCCTGAAAGGCAAAGCTGGGGATTTAACACCCTGACAATTAGGGCTCATGCACACGAACGTATTTTCTTTACATGTCCGTTTTTTAGCGTACCATAGAAACCTAGAATGTGTCGGCAGATAAGAACCATTTGGCCCATCTAGTCTGCCCAATATACTGAATACTATGGATAGTCCCTGGCCCTATCTTATATGAAGGATGGCCTTATGCCTATCCCATGCATGCTTAAACTCCTCCACTGTATTTGCAGCTACCACTTCTGCAGGAAGGCTATTCCATGCATCCACTACTCTCTCAGTAAAGTAATACTTCCTGATATTACTTTTAAACCTTTGCCCCTCTAATTTAAAACTATGTCCTCTTGTAGCAGTATTTCTTCTTTTAAATATTCTTTCCTCTTTTACCTTGTTGATTCCCTTTATGTATTTAGCAGTTTCTATCATATCCCCTCTGTCTCGTCTTTCTTCCAAGCTATACATGTTAAGGCCCTTTAATCTTTCCTGGTAAGCATTGGGGAACCATTCATTTCAATGGCTCCTCAAAAATAACGGAAGTTACTCAGTGTGCATTCCGTTTCCGTATGTCCGTTCTGCAACGGATTGCGGACAAGGATAGGACTCTTCTATTAGGGGCCAGCTGTTCCATTCTGCAAAATAATGAATGCACACAGACGTCATCCGTATTTTTTGTGCATCCGTTTATGGGCGGACCACAAAATCCATACGGTCATGTGCATGAGCACTTAGCGAAAGTGCTATGCCCCCTTCATTGTTTACCAGGCACAGCGCCATACCTGTGTTAGTGGTTGTGCTTGGTATTGCAGCTCAGTTCTCTATACTCAAATGGGGCTGAGCTATAAATACCTGGCAGAGCCGCTACCAAAAAATATGGCGCTCGTACTGGTAAACTGTGAAGCACTTCCACAGCGTCGAAATGGTGGACCTTCTACATTCCCAGATGATCAGGCAAGTCTCCACCGTTGGTGTTGTCAGCCAGAGGTGAGATCACACAGGAAGGTTGATGATGTGGAACAATAGCAGGTGGACAGTGTTTAAATGTTGCAGCTCACGGGGCAATTTATTGAAGGGGAGCTCTGTTTTAGTAACTACTGTCATTCCTCATGTAATATGAATTCTGAAGCATCTATTCTTATGATTCTGTTATGTGCCATTCCTGTAGTATTCCTGCTAGAAGTTTATGATTGAATTTCTACCAGTTTGCAATAAAGGTCCAGCTGGGTGTTACCAGTTGGGGGCAGTCCGATACTGGGAGCACCGATTGGATAGTGTCAGCCTTAATCAGGAGTTTGCTGGGGAAGCTTTTATGCTGTGGCTCTCTAGCGTTCGAAAACTACAATGCCTAGGATGACTTCGACCTGAGCTGTAGATTCACAGCAACTAGAGAACCGCAGGTAAGGAGGATATAAGGAAGAACGCGAATTAATAAATTCATGGCACAAACATGTCCTGATTTGCTGCCAATATAAATTTTTCACCCACTTCCTCCATTTGCCTAGGTGAAAATCAGCCAGTAGATGACACAACCCAAAAGAAATGGCAACATGACTCTTCTTTCTCTCCAATCGCTGTCATTTACCGTCTTCATCACTGAGTGGTGACTTCTTAGTGGAGGTTGAGTAACGTTCAGCCATGCTCCTCTTTATCTGAATACAAATTGTACACGTGCCAACCTTGGCTGGGTCAACAGAAACAGCGCTTAATATGACCTAAGATCAAGTCAGACCAGTTTCTTGCCTATAGAAACTAGTGTATACATAAGATGAAACCATTTGCGTGGAAAGCTATAAAGAAGACTTATTTAGTGCCACTATTTTACCCCCATTTGATGTAGAGATAAATGCAATCTTTTGTTCCCTGATATCAGCCATTTCATAATAGCAATGTAGGATACAAACTTCTGAAATGGCAAAAATATATCTGCTTTAATACTGGCTCCTATGTACAAGACTATAACTGTTATAATACTGCCTCCTATGTACAAAAATGTAACTACTATAATACTGCTCCTATGTACAAGAATATAACTACTATAATAGTGCTCCTATGTACAAGAATATAACTACTATAATACTGCTTCCTATGTACAAGAATATAACTACTATAATACTGCCCCCCATGTACAAGAATATAACTATTATAATACTGCTCCTATGTACAAGAATATAACTAGTATAATACTGCCTCCTATGTACAAGAATATAACTACTATAATACTGCCTCCTATGTACAAGAATATAACTACTATAATACTGCTCCTACATACAAGAAAATAACTACTATAATACCGCTTCCTATGTGCATGAATATAACTACTATAATACTGCTTCTATGTACTAGAATATAACTACTATAATACTGCCTCCTATATACAAGAATATATCTACTATAATACTGCTCCTATGTACAAGAATATAACTACTATAATACTGCTCCTATGTACAAGAATATAACTACTATAATACTGCCTCCTATGTACAAGAATATAACTACTATAATACTGCTCCTATGTACAAGAATATAACTACTATAATACTGCTCCTATGTACAAGAATATAACTACTATAATACTGCTCCTATGTACAAGAATATAACTACTATAATACCGCTCCTATGTACAAGAATATAACTACTATAATACTGCCTCCTATGTACAAGAATATAACTACTATAATACTGCTCCTATGTACAAGAATATAACTACTATAATACTGCTCCTATGTACAAGAATATAACTACTATAATACTGCCTCCTATGTACAAGAATATAACTACTATAATACTGCTCCTATGTACAAGAATATAACTACTATAATACTGCCTCCTATGTACAAGAATATAACTACTATAATACTGCTCCTATGTACAAGAATATAACTACTATAATACTGCTCCTATGTACAAGAATATAACTACTATAATACTGCTCCTATGTACAAGAATATAACTACTATAATACTGCCTCCTATGTACAAGAATATAACTACTATAATACTGCTCCTATGTACAAGAATATAACTACTATAATACTGCCTCCTATGTACAAGGAATATAACTACTATAATACTGCTCCTATGTACAAGAATATAACTACTATAATACTGCTCCTATGTACAAGAATATAACTACTATAATACTGCTCCTATGTACAAGAATATAACTACTATAATACTGCTCCTATGTACAAGAATATAACTACTATAATACTGCCTCCTATGTACAAGAATATAACTACTATAATACTGCCTCCTATGTACAAGAATATAACTACTATAATACTGCTCCTATGTACAAGAATATAACTACTATAATACTGCTCCTATGTACAAGAATATAACTACTATAATACTGCTCCTATGTACAAGAATATAACTACTATAATACTGCTCCTATGTACAAGAATATAACTACTATAATACTGCTCCTATGTACAAGAATATAACTACTATAATACTGCTCCTATGTACAAGAATATAACTACTATAATACTGCCTCCTATGTACAAGAATATAACTACTATAATACTGCTCCTATGTACAAGAATATAACTACTATAATACTGCTCCTATGTACAAGAATATAACTACTATAATACTGCCTCCTATGTACAAGAATATAACTACTATAATACTGCTCCTATGTACAAGAATATAACTACTATAATACTGCCTCCTATGTACAAGAATATAACTACTATAATACTGCTCCTATGTACAAGAATATAACTACTATAATACTGCTCCTATGTACAAGAATATAACTACTATAATACTGCTCCTATGTACAAGAATATAACTACTATAATACTGCTCCTATGTACAAGAATATAACTACTATAATACTGCTCCTATGTACAAGAATATAACTACTATAATACTGCTCCTATGTACAAGAATATAACTACTATAATACTGCTCCTATGTACAAGAATATAACTACTATAATACTGCTCCTATGTACAAGAATATAACTACTATAATACTGCTCCTATGTACAAGAATATAACTACTATAATACTGCCTCCTATGTACAAGAATATAACTACTATAATACTGCCTCCTATGTACAAGAATATAACTACTATAATACTGCCTCCTATGTACAAGAATATAACTACTATAATACTGCTCCTATGTACAAGAATATAACTACTATAATACTGCTCCTATGTACAAGAATATAACTACTATAATACTGCTCCTATGTACAAGAATATAACTACTATAATACTGCCTCCTAGCTGTGAGGACGTGTGTAGGTGGTTCTCCTCATGTCTGGAGCTAGCCCAGGGAAGGGCCTCCCTGGGCGGGGAACTTCCCCAAGCAAGGCCCAGGCTTCCAGGCCTCCACTGGGAGGAAACTCCCAGGCTCTTTCTAGTATGGATACAAGTCCAAAAGTGAATCCTGTGACAAGGAATGGCCAAAATGGAAGAAACACCAGTGCATTAAGTGCAAGTAAGAAAGATGGAGTAACAGTTGTGGTTCCAGAAAGAAAGAAGGATTCAGCAGCAGTGAGTACAGCTAAGAGATGTGATGTGAAGCAGACCTCCAGCCCAGCCATGCAGCGTCCAGTACAGCATAGTGACCCCCAAAAGGTATCTTCTGTGAGTGTAAATCCCAACCTGCAGGCTGCACAGGAGGTGAGACAGGGCGCAGCACATGCATCAGGTGTGCAGCTCACCCCTCCAGCACACAGGCAGCGGAGGACATCTCTGGAGAGGCTGACATTACAGCAGAACCTGCAGCAGTGTGAGGTGGTGACCATGGCACGCTTAGGCCGCACCAGGTCTCAGTCTGGAGGTGGCAGCAGCAAAAATGCTGAAAGATCTATGGATGTGGCACAAGAGAGATCTGCAGAGAAATCTGATGGAGGCTCCAGGTCTGCTGAGTTCAAACAGCCTGAGAAGCTGCCCAAGACTGGATCCCAAACGAGAGAGACCCGTGCACCTGAGCTGCAGCTAGCAGAGGAGATCCCTGCCCTGGTGAGGAACATGGAGGAGCTGAAGGGACACAAACAAATGCTGCAAATGGAGATTGACTGTGTATACAAGCTGAAGACTGCAAATCCAAACTGTGCAGCCGTGTACGACCGTAAGCTACACTCACTCAGCTTGGAACTTGGTGACCTGGTAAAGCAGATGGACATTGTCCTGGACAGGATGGGACCACTTGCTGAGTCCTATAGGAACCAGGAGCGTTTTGCCAGCCAAGGCCTGAACCTTGAATCTGTTTTTTCTAATGCTGAACTGGATTCCAGTGTTACCCCTGAGGAGGCCCAGCAAGCGACAAGACCTGTGCTGCAAGCCGCAAAGTTTTCCTTTCAAAAAGGAGAGATTTATAAACAGGACAGTTTGCAACAGCGGCCACAAGGATCTGCAGCTATCCCTGAGGAGACACATGGACCTCAGACACCAGCACTACAAGTCCCAGGAGGCACAGTGCAGCAGGACAATGGACATCTATCCGTACATCCAGGTGATGGGGTGGCAGAGCAGATCTCTACTGCTGGGGCAGAGACTGGGGGTGATGGTGGACATGTACCTGAGGGGTCAGTGTCTGGGGGGAATGTACAGTCTGTATGGGAGATATCTGATGATGGCATAGAGGTGGACGGGCTGGAGGAATCTCCACAGAGTAATGAGGGCGATTTTCCACCTTTACCCTCAAGCACAGAAGGTGTGAGTGGCCCCCCTAGTGCAGACACCCCCCCAATAAGTCAGGGCCCTGAACCCCGCCAGGTCCCCCCCAGTAATGCCTGGAGCCGTGGTGCTCCATCTTTTTCCTCCGGCGCTCACTATACAGGTCAGGCCTTTAAAAGGAGAATGTAGTGAGGTTTAAACATCGAGGCGCCAAAGAAGACCTCCCAGATCGGAGGCTTGTGGTCCGAGAACTCCTGTGTCGCCAGATGGGGTTTGTGCCAGCGGACATCTTGGCAGTCATTAATCTACCAGATAGACAGGGCTATGACGTCAGCTTTAAGGTCATGTCTAATCTGGATAGATTTTGGGCTAATTTCCCTAGGTTCAGAGACACTGACGATTGGAGTAAATTTATTTTTATTCCAATATCCAAGCCAGATACCGTCACGGTTAATATCATCTTCTGGAATGAAGCCGTCCCTCCCCAGGACATTGTTGTGTGGCTCAGGAGGCACTGTGACATGGTCTCTGATCTCACCAAGAACCGAGATGATGATGGTATCTGGACTGGAGGGTGGAAGGTCTTGGTGAAGCTGCGCCAGCATAATAATGTCACGTGGCATCTACCAAACTCCTTCTTCATTGGGAGAGAGAAAGGCGTCTGCTTCTACCCAGGTCAGCCCAGGAAGTGTTTTAAATGTGGCAGAGCCGGTCATGTCGCGAGTGTGTGCACTGTGGTCAAGTGCAATCTGTGCAGTGAGGTCGGCCACATAAGTGCAAACTGTCAGAACATCAGATGTAATCTATGTGGTGCGATGGGTCACCCTCACAGAGATTGTCCGGACGCATGGCACAATAGTCTGTAAGGAGCTTCCTGATGAGGAATTGTTAGAGGCAGATGCTGTAGAGGAGGAGGCCTTAATGTCAGGGTCATTCTGACCAGACAAGAAGTCCAGCAGGGATCAGGTACTGCAGCTCCAGAACATGAGGTCCCAGATACTGCACAGGGGAGTATGGAGGTTGTCCCTGAGGGCCAGCAACAGTCAGAGGTAGCCTCTTCTTCATCACCAGCAGTATTTGAGGAAAATAAGAGCAACAAGAGGAGGAAAAAAGACAAGTCCTCCCGTAAGCCTGAGGGTGAGTACAGCATGGCCGAGAGTGTCAAGAAGAAAGTCCATAAGGGGTCAGAGGTTATGGCCATATCCAACAGGTATGAAGTACTGTCAGAATCTGAGGGAGATTATGAGAAAGAACTGAAGAAAATAGATGATGAATGTGAAGGGGACACTGAGGATCCCCCGACCAAAAGGAAACCCTATGCTGTAGAGTCCCAGGTAGAATCAGACATGGAGACAGGTGGTAAGCAGGGCAACTCCGACTCCGACCTATGATGATGGGTATTACCTCGCTGCTCTTCCTTTTGTGTTGTGTAATGATGGCCGGGTTCTCTTTAAAAGTGCTTTCCAGCAATGTCAACAGTATTAAAGTAAGAAAGACAAGGCACATAGTGTATGACCACCTGAGATCTATTGATGCAGATGTCATCTTCTTACAGGAGACGCGTCTGACCACATCAGGACTTCTACGTGAGGCTGAGGGGGAATGGAGGTCTGGTCCTTCTTTCTGGTCACTGGCTGTGGAGCCTTATGCCGGGGTTGCTATATTGTTCACCACCAATGATGTGACTGTACATAGACTGACAGAAGTTATTATGGGTCGATGTCTGGTCCTGGAGGTCACAATCCATGGTAGACGACTCCGGCTCATTAATATCTATGGTCCACAGTCAGTGGCGGAAAGGGTCCAGTTATTTAACGAGGTTAAGCCGTATCTTTTTACCTCTGTCCCAGTGGTGTTGGCTGGAGATTTCAATGTCACTAGGACATCGGGTGACAGATCCTCTGGCCGAGCAGTGACCAGGGACTCCAAGGTCCTAAATAGCATGATCC
Source organism: Bufo gargarizans (assembly GCF_014858855.1). NCBI lineage: Eukaryota > Metazoa > Chordata > Amphibia > Anura > Bufonidae > Bufo > Bufo gargarizans. Next base: position 43,470,691 of record NC_058085.1, read on the forward strand.
AGCAGGCAGGCCTCAGCGATGTGTTCACACAGGGTGGTAGGAAGCCAAAATTTACATACTCCTGTGCTGACAGAAGAAGTCGCATTGATATGGCTTTTGTAAACCCTACAGAAGTGGTTAGTGGGATGTGTGAGAAAATTGTCCCTTTCTCTGATCACTTGGCCTTGTCATTCTGTTTGGGATCCATGAAGCGTCCAGATGTTGGTAGAGGGCTATGGAGACTTAACTCCAGTCTCCTGGAGGATCCTTATGCCCAGGATTGTGTCCACTTTCTTTTTCAGCAACAACTAGAGAGAGTGGACTTTTATGATAGCATGGCTGACTGGTGGGAGGACGTCAAGGAGGAGATCAGATCCCTCTTGAGGAGACTGTCATTTAAGAAGGGGAAGAGTAAGTACAGCCAGTATCTCAAGCTGCGGAAAGAATTGGAGTCACTGTATTCGGCAGATGGGGGGGACCAGCAAAGATAAACCGACTGAAATCTGAGATAAGGCAGTATCAGTACAGCAGGTACACCTCCCTGGTTCTGGAACGAGATTATGGTTCCTTAGGGTCACCTGATCCCTTTGAGAACTGCCGGGAGCGTGTAGTAAACAAGGTGGTCACAGGTCTCACTGACTCCCAGGGTGTTTTGCAGGAATCTCGGGAGGGTATCCTGGGGGTGGTGAGATCTTACTATACTGACTTATTTCAGAAGAAGGTTTTGGATAAAGAGAAGATGACACAATTCTTGGAGGCAACTCCAGGCCCTGATACTAATGATTTGGACTTCTCTCCTTTAACAGCAGAATTAACGGTGGAGGAGGTTAAAGTGGCCATTGATAAATTACATCTGAAGAAGGCACCAGGTCCGGACGGTATTACCGCAGAATTCTATAAGAAATTCAGAGACCACTTGGCTCCAATCCTCGTGGACGTGTATAAAAATTGTCTAGAAAATCACCTGATGCCTCCGTCCATGAGGGTGTCATCGCTAATTCTGCTTTCTAAAGGTAAGGAGCCTAGCGACATCAAGAACTGGAGGCCGATTGCCCTCTTGAATGTCGACAGGAAAATTCTGGCAAAGATCCTTTTCTCTAGATTAGTCTGTTTGTCCCGGGCACTGTTGGCAGGCTGTCAGTTTGGCACAGTAAAAGGGCGGAACATCTCTGGAGCAGTCATCTCGATAAGGGAGATGTTTGAGAGATGTAAAGCTCTGAGGTGTGGGAGATATGTTGTTGGTCTTGACCAGGCTAAAGCCTTCGACAGAGTAGACCACGAGTATCTATGGGCCACTTTGTCAAAGTACGGTATTCCGGGACAATTTATTGATTGGCTGAAAACCTTATATAGAGAGGCAGAGAGCTTTCCTCTGGTCAATGGTTGGCAGGGTGGCACGTTCAGGGTTGAGACAGGGTTGCCCGTTGAGTCCACTGCTGTATGTGTTTGCCTTAGACCCGTTCCTGAGGTCGCTGCAGGAGTGTGATTTTCGGGGGGTACCGGTCCCCCACTGCTTGCCTCTGAGTGTTGTTGCCTACGCGGATGATGTGACTGTGGTGATATCTGAGCCTCGTGAGGTGCAGATGTTGTCGACAGCCATCAGAAGCTACTCGGAGGCCTCAGGGTCTCTGGTCAACCTTGAGAAGAGTCAAGCTTTCTGGACACTGGATTCTGATCCAGACTTTGACCTGCCACAATTTGCGAAAGCCTCCACCTATATTAAGATCTTAGGGGTTAAATTTGGGAGGGACGATAACGCCAGGATAAATTGGGAGGAGAAGTTGGAAGCTGGAAATGCAAAGGTTCAGCGATGGAAGAACTGGAGGCTGACCTATAGAGAAAGGATTAAAATGCTGAAGACTTACCTGGTCCCTGTCTTCTTGTACATCTCTGTCATTTTTCCTTTGCCAGAATCTTTCTCAGCTAGGCTCTTTAGCCTGTTCTTCCAGCTTCTTTGGGGGAACAGGTTAAACCCAGTAAAAAGAGGGATCACCTACCTACAGAGGAGAGAGGGTGGGCTGGATATGTTAAATCCAAGAGTGTTCTTTGACTCCTTGTTCCTAAAAGTCAATTTTGGTGACCTGGACTCAGAGAACAGCTCCCTGTGGGTGAACAGTGTCAGGGACTGGATATTGCCTTTTGCAGAGTCTTGGGTGCGAGGCGGCAGTCTCAAGAGGGGTCGGTTGACTCGGGGCTTCCTCCCCCAGTACCTGGAATATGGTCTTAGGTGCTTGAGAAACTGGCGGATGGATAAAGGGTGTATTGAGAGTAAGACCAGGAAAGAGCTGTACCTGACCATATGTAGGACTTTCTTTTATATACAGCCTGCATTAACCACTTGGCGCCACGCTAACGCCGAAAGGCGTCATCTCCGCGGCGCTCCCAGGCTACGCTAACGCCGATTGGCGTCATCTCGCGTGAGCCGAGATTTCCTGTGAACGCGCGCACATAGGCGCGCGCGCTCACAGGAACGGAAGGTAAGAGAGTGGATCTCCAGCCTGCCAGCGGCGATCGCTCGCTGGCAGGCTGGAGATCCGAATTTTTTAACCCCTAACAGGTATATTAGACGCTGTTTTCATAACAGCGTCTAATATACCTCCTACCTGGTCCTCTGGTGGTCCCTTTTGTTAGGATCGACCACCAGAGGACTCAGGTAGGTCAGTACAGTCGCACCAAACACCACACTACACTACACTACACCCCCCCGTCACTTATTAACCCCTTATAAACCCCTGATCACCCATGATCACCCCATATAAACTCCCTGATCACCCCCCTGTCATTGATCACCGCCCTGTCATTGATCACCCCCCTGTCAGGCTCCGTTCAGACGTCCGTATGATTTTTACGGATCCACGGATACATGGATCGGATCCGCAAAAAGCATACGGACGTCTGAATGGAGCCTTACAGGGGGGTGATCAATGACAGGCGGGTGATCACCCATATACACTCCCTGATCACCCCCCTGTCATTGATAACCCCCCTGTAAGGCTCCATTCAGACGTCAGCATGCGTTTTGTGGATCCGATCCATGTATCCATGGATCCGTAAAAAATCATGCGGATGTCTGAATGGAGCCTTACAGGGGGGTGATCAGTGACAGGGGGGTGATTACCCTGATCACCCCTGTCATTGATAACCCCCCTGTAAGGCTCCATTCAGACATCCGCATGCGTTTTGTGGATCCGATCCATGTATCCATGGATCCGTAAAAAATCATGCGGATGTCTGAATGGAGCCTTACAGGGGGGGTGATCAGTGACAGGGGGGTGATTACCCTGATCACCCCCTGTCATTGATAACCCCCCTGTAAGGGTCCATTCAGACGTCCGCATGCGTTTTGTGGATCCGATCCATGTATCCATGGATCCGTAAAAAATCATACGGACGTCTGAATGGAGCCTTACAGGGGGGTGATCAATGACAGGCGGGTGATCACCCATATACACTCCCTGATCACCCCCTGTCATTGATCACTCCCCTGTAAGGCTCCATTCAGACGTCCGCATGATTTTTATGGATACATGGATCGGATCCGCAAAACACATGCGGACGTCTGAATGGAGCCTTACAGGGGGGTTATCAATGACAGGGGGTGATCAGGGTGATCACCCCCCTGTCACTGATCACCCCCCCTGTAAGGCTCCATTCAGACATCCGCATGATTTTTTACGGATCCATGGATCGGATCCACAAAACGCATGCGGACGTCTGAATGGAGCCTTACAGGGGGGTTATCAATGACAGGGGGTGATCAGGGTAATCAGGGTGATCACCCCCCTGTCACTGATCACCCCCCCTGTAAGGCTCCATTCAGACATCCGCATGATTTTTTACGGATCCATGGATACATGTATCGGATCCACAAAACGCATGCGGACGTCTGAATGGAGCCTTACAGGGGGGTTATCAATGACAGGGGGTGATCAGGGTAATCAGGGTGATCACCCCCCTGTCACTGATCACCCCCCCTGTAAGGCTCCATTCAGACATCCGCATGATTTTTTACGGATCCATGGATACATGGATCGGATCCACAAAACGCATGCGGACGTCTGAATGGAGCCTTACAGGGGGGTTATCAATGACAGGGGTGATCAGGGTAATCAGGGTGATCACCCCCCTGTCACTGATCACCCCCCCCTGTAAGGCTCCATTCAGACATCCGCATGATTTTTTACGGATCCATGGATACATGGATCGGATCCACAAAACGCATGCTGACGTCTGAATGGAGGCTTACAGGGGGGTTATCAATGACAGGGGGGTGATCAGGGAGTGTATATGGGTGATCACCCGCCTGTCATTGATCACCCCCTGTAAGGCTCCATTCAGACGTCCGCATGTGTTTTGCGGATCCGATCCATGTATCCATAAAAATCATGCGGACGTCTGAATGGAGCCTTACAGGGGAGTGATCAATGACAGGGGGTGATCAGGGAGTGTATATGGGTGATCACCCGCCTGTCATTGATCACCCCCCTGTAAGGCTCCATTCAGACGTCCGAATGATTTTTTACGGATCCATGGATACATGGATCGGATCCACAAAACGCATGCGGACGTCTGAATGGACCCTTACAGGGGGGTTATCAATGACAGGGGGTGATCAGGGTAATCACCCCCCTGTCACTGATCACCCCCCCTGTAAGGGTCCATTCAGACGTCCGCATGCGTTTTGTGGATCCGATCCATGTATCCATGGATCCGTAAAAAATCATACGGACGTCTGAATGGAGCCTTACAGGGGGGTGATCAATGACAGGCGGGTGATCACCCATATACACTCCCTGATCACCCCCTGTCATTGATCACTCCCCTGTAAGGCTCCATTCAGACGTCCGCATGATTTTTATGGATACATGGATCGGATCCGCAAAACACATGCGGACGTCTGAATGGAGCCTTACAGGGGGTGATCAATGACAGGCGGGTGATCACCCATATACACTCCCTGATCACCCCCCTGTCATTGATAACCCCCCTGTAAGCCTCCATTCAGACGTCAGCATGCGTTTTGTGGATCCGATCCATGTATCCATGGATCCGTAAAAAATCATGCGGATGTCTGAATGGAGCCTTACAGGGGGGGGTGATCAGTGACAGGGGGGTGATCACCCTGATTACCCTGATCACCCCTGTCATTGATAACCCCCCTGTAAGGCTCCATTCAGACGTCCGCATGCGTTTTGTGGATCCGATCCATGTATCCATGGATCCGTAAAAAATCATGCGGATGTCTGAATGGAGCCTTACAGGGGGGGTGATCAGTGACAGGGGGGTGATCACCCTGATTACCCTGATCACCCCCTGTCATTGATAACCCCCCTGTAAGGCTCCATTCAGACGTCCGCATGCGTTTTGTGGATCCGATACATGTATCCATGGATCCGTAAAAAATCATGCGGATGTCTGAATGGAGCCTTACAGGGGGGGTGATCAGTGACAGGGGGGTGATCACCCTGATTACCCTGATCACCCCCTGTCATTGATAACCCCCCTGTAAGGCTCCATTCAGACGTCCGCATGCGTTTTGTGGATCCGATCCATGGATCCGTAAAAAATCATGCGGATGTCTGAATGGAGCCTTACAGGGGGGGTGATCAGTGACAGGGGGGTGATCACCCTGATCACCCCCTGTCATTGATAACCCCCCTGTAAGGCTCCATTCAGACGTCCGCATGCGTTTTGTGGATCCGATACATGTATCCATGGATCCGTAAAAAATCATGCGGATGTCTGAATGGAGCCTTACAGGGGGGGTGATCAGTGACAGGGGGGTGATTACCCTGATCACCCCCTGTCATTGATAACCCCCCTGTAAGGCTCCATTCAGACGTCCGCATGCGTTTTGTGGATCCGATACATGTATCCATGGATCCGTAAAAAATCATGCGGATGTCTGAATGGAGCCTTACAGGGGGGGTGATCAGTGACAGGGGGGTGATTACCCTGATCACCCCCTGTCATTGATAACCCCCCTGTAAGGCTCCATTCAGACGTCCGCATGCGTTCTGTGGATCCGATCCATGTATCCATGGATCCGTAAAAAATCATGCGGATGTCTGAATGGAGCCTTACAGGGGGGGTGATCAATGACAGGGGGGTGATCAGGGAGTCTATATGGGTGATCACCCCCCTGTCATTGATCACCCCCCTGTCATTGATCACCCCCCCCCCCCTGGTAAGGCTCCATTCAGACATTTTTTTTGGCACAAGTTAGCGGAGATTTTTTGTTTGTTTTTGTTTTTTCTTACTAAGTCTCATATTCCACTAACTTGTGTCAAAAAATAAAATCTCACATGAACTCGCCATACCCCTCACGGAATCCAAATGCGTAAACATTTTTAGACATTTATTTTCCAGACTTCTTCTCACGCTTTAGGGCCCCTAAAAAGCCAGGGCAGTATAAATACCCCAAATGTGACCCCATTTCGGAAAGAAGACACCCCCAAGGTATTCCGTGAGGGGCGAATTGAGTCCATGAAAGATTGAAATTTTTGTCCTAAGTTAGCGGAAAGTGAGACTTTGTGAGAAAAAAACAAAAAAAAATCAATATCCGCTAACTTATGCAAAAAAAAAAAAAATTCTAGGAACTTGCCAGGCCCCTCATTGAATACCTTGGGGTGTCTTCTTTCCAAAGTGGGGTCACATGTGGGGTATTTATACTGCCCTGGCTTTTTAGGGGCCCGAAAGTGTGAGAAGAAGTCTGGGATCCAAATGTCTAAAAATGCCCTCCTAAAAGGAATTTGGGCCCCTTTGCGCATCTAGGCTGCAAAAAAGTGTCACACATGTGGTATCGCCGTACTCAGGAGAAGTTGGGGAATGTGTTTTGGGGTGTCATTTTACATATACCCATGCTGGGTGAGAAATATCTTGGTCAAATGCCAACTTTGTATAAAAAAATGGGAAAAGTTGTCTTTTGCCAAGATATTTCTCTCATCCAGCATGGGTATATGTAAAATGACACCCCAAAACACATTCCCCAACTTCTCCTGAGTACGGCGATACCAGATGTGTGACACTTTTTTGCAGCCAAGGTGGGCAAAGGGGCACATATTCCAAAGTGCACCTTTCGGATTTCCCCGGCCATTTTTTACACATTTTGATTGCAAGGTACTTCTTACACATTTGGGCCCCTAAATTGCCAGGGCAGTATAACTACGCCACAAGTGACCCCATTTTGGAAAGAAGACACCCCAAGGTATTCCGTGAGGGGCACGGCGAGTTCCTAGAATGTTTTATTTTTTGTCACAAGTTAGCGGAAAATGATGATTTTTCTTTTTTTTTCTTTTTTCCTTACAAAGTCTCATATTCCACTAACTTGCGACAAAAAATAAAAAATTCTAGGAACTCGCCATGCCCCTCACAGAATACCTTGGGGTGTCTTCTTTCCAAAATGGGGTCACTTGTGGCGTAGTTATACTGCCCTGGCAATTTAGGGGCCCAAATGTGTGAGAAGTACTTTGCAATCAAAATCTGTAAAAAATGCCCTGCAAAATCTGAAAGGTGCACTTTGGAATATGTGCCCCTTTGCCCACCTTGGCAGCAAAAAAGTGTGACACATGTGGTATCGCCGTACTCAGGAGAAGTTGGGGAATGTGTTTTGGGGTGTCATTTTACATATACCCATGCTGGGTGAGAAAAATATCTTGGTCAAATGCCAAATTTGTATAAAAAAATGGGAAAAGTTGTCTTTTGCCAAGATATTTCTCTCACCCAGCATGGGTATATGTAAAATGACACCCCAAAACACATTCCCCAACTTCTCCTGAGTACGGCGATACCAGATGTGTGACACTTTTTTGATGCCAAGGTGGGCAAAGGGGCACATATTCCAAAGTGCACCTTTCGGATTTCACCGGTCATTTTTTTACACATTTTGATTGCAAGGTACTTCTCACACATTTGGGCCCCTAAATTGCCAGGGCAGTATAACTACGCCACAAGTGACCCCATTTTGGAAAGAAGACACCCCAAGGTATTCCGTGAGGGGCATGGCGAGTTCCTAGAATTTTTTATTTTTTGTCGCAAGTTAGTGGAATATGAGACTTTGTAAGGAAAAAAGAGAAAAAAAAAAAAATCATCATTTTCCGCTAACTTGTGACAAAAAATAAAAAATTCTAGGAACTCGCCATGCCCCTCACGGAATACCTTGGGGTGTCTTCTTTCCAAAATGGGGTCACTTGTGGCGTAGTTATACTGCCCTGGCAATTTAGGGGCCCAAATGTGTGAGAAGTACCTTGCAATCAAAATGTGTAAAAAATGGCCTGCAAAATCTGAAAGGTGCACTTTGGAATATGTGCCCCTTTGCCCACCTTGGCAGCAAAAAAGTGTGACACATCTGGTATCGCCGTACTCAGGAGAAGTTGGGGAATGTGTTTTGGGGTGTCATTTTACATATACCCATGCTGGGTGAGAGAAATATCTTGGCAAAAGACAACTTTTCCCATTTTTTTATACAAAGTTGGCATTTGACCAAGATATTTTTCTCACCCAGCATGGGTATATGTAAAATGACACCCCAAAACACATTCCCCAACTTCTCCTGAGTACGGCGATACCAGATGTGTCACACTTTTTTGCTGCCAAGGTGGGCAAAGGGGCACATATTCCAAAGTGCACCTTTCGGATTTCACCGGTCATTTTTTACACATTTTGATTGCAAAGTTCTTCTCACACATTTGGGCCCCTAAATTGCCAGGGCAGTATAACTACCCCACAAGTGACCCCATTTTGGAAAGAAGACACCCCAAGGTATTCCGTGAGGGGCATGGCAAGTTTTTAGAATTTTTTATTTTTTGTCGCAAGTTAGTGGAATATGAGACTTTGTAAGAAAAAATAAAAAAATAAAATCATCATCATTTTCCGCTAACTTGTGACAAAAAATAAAAAGTTCTATGAACTCACTATGCCCATCAGCGAATACCTTAGGGTGTCTACTTTCCGAAATGGGGTCATTTGTGGGGGTTTTCTACTGTTTGGGCATTGTAGAACCTCAGGAATCATGACAGGTGCTCAGAAAGTCAGAGCTGCTTCAAAAAGCGGAAATTCACATTTTTGTACCATAGTTTGTAAATGCTATAACTTTTACCCAAACCATTTTTTTTTTTGCCCAAACATTTTTTTTTTATCAAAGACATGTAGAACAATAAATTTGGCGAAAAATGTATATATGGATGTCGTTTTTTTTGCAAAATTTTACAGCTGAAAGTGAAAAATGTCATTTTTTTGCAAAAAAATAGTTAAATTTCGATTAATAACAAAAAAAGTAAAAATGTCAGCGGCAATAAAATACCACCAAATGAAAGCTCTATTAGTGAGAAGAAAAGGAGGTAAAATTCATTTGGGTGGTAAGTTGCATGACCGAGCAATAAACCGCTAAAGTTGTGGAGTGCCGATTTGTAAAAAAGGGCCTGGTCACTAGGGGGGTATAAACCTGTGGTCCTTAAGTGGTTAAAAGACTGTACAACGGTAACCTTAAAAGAAAGTCTGAGGTTTCTTAATGGAGTCAGGCTCCCCGCAATTTTTTTTGACATAGCCTGGCTGTCCTTGCAGGGAAAGCTTTATGTTAAGGGGAATCTAAAACATCTGAGTGTGTCAGAGTGTAAGTGTCCCTTAGGATGTCAACAGGAGGAGACAATGGCACATTTTATATCTGAATGCGAGGAGGGGCAGAAAATATGGCAGGAAGTATCCTCTAGGTTAAAGATCCCTAGACTGCGGCATCTTACATACCCAGACATCATCTATGGGGTACCAACCAGTATATCTGACATTGACCGGGGGACCATGTACCTGATTATTACAGTCATTAAATACTACCACTGGCATACTAGAACGAAAGTGTCCGTACATAGCGAGCCGTTCCATCAGAGGCAAGCGGTGAACCTGGTCCTGTCAGAGCTGAGGTGGATAAAAAACTTAGAATGTAGGAAAAAAGAGAGAAACAGGGTGTTATGGAGGAATGTACATATGGTGGATGTGGACTTGTCATTATAATGGAATTGTGTTTATTACTGATTTATTTACTATATTTTCCTTTAACAGCAATGGACTATTGTTAAGTTAAAGTTATCATCATTATTATTATTATTTATACTGTTGGATATGTATGATTTCTGGTAAATGACCATTGTTTCTGTTCATTGAGATTGAATGTATTGTTATGTTTGTTTATACTAATAAAAATTGCCTCCTATGTACAAGAATATAACTACTATAATACTGCTCCTATGTACAAGAATATAACTACTTTAATACTGCCTCCTATGTACAAGAATATAACTACTATAATACTGCTCCTATGTACAAGAATATAACTACTATATTACTGCCTCCTATGTACAAGAATATAACTACTATAATACTGCCTCCTATGTACAAAAATATAACTACTATAATACTGCCCCTATGTACAAGAATATAACTACTATAATACTGCCTCCTATGTACAAGAATATAACTACTATAATACTGCTCCTATATACAAGAATATAACTACTATAATACTGCCTCCTATGTACAAGAATATAACTACTATAATACTGCTCCTATATACAAGAATATAACTACTATAATACTGCCTCCTATGTACAAGAATATAACTACTATAATACTGCTCCCATGTACAAGAATATAACTACTGTAATACTGCTCCCATGTACAAGAATATAACTACTATAATATTGCTCCTATGCACAAGAATATAACTACTATAATACTGCCTCCTATGTACAAAAATATAACTACTATAATACTGCCCCCTATGTACAAGAATATAACTACTATAATACTGCCTCCTATGTACAAGAATATAACTACTATAATACTGCTCCTATGTACAATAATATAACTACTGTAATACTGCTCCTATGTACAAGAATATAACTACTATAATACTGCTCCTATGTACAAGAATATAACTACTATAATACTGCTCCTATGTACAAGAATATAACTACTATAATACTGCCTCCTATGTACAAGAATATAACTACTATAATACTGCCTCCTATGTACAAGAATATAACTACTATAATACTGCTCCTATATACAAGAATATAACTACTATAATACTGCCTCCTATGTACAAGAATATAACTACTATAATACTGCTCCTATGTACAAGAATATAACTACTATGGGGGCGGAGCTTGACCTTGGAGCTGAATGGCTGCTTGTTCCTGAGCTCCTCTCCCTGGCAGCTATTATAGCCCCTTTTATTAGCTATTTTCTCGGTGACAATGGGGAAACCAGGCAAGGACCGTCACCCTGAGACACCAGAGCCGACTGGGGCCCGTTCCAGGCAACCGGAGATGGATAAATACCTTAAGAAACAGCCCAGGACTCCAGCTGCTGTGAAAACATACAAGAAGGCGCGGCAGCTCTCTGAAGCAGAGGAAGGCTCTGAGGCAGGAAGCACTTCTGATGTTTCTGATTGCAGACCACTGCGAAAGAGCTCCTCACTCTCCAAAGCAGCCCTCAGGGACATCCTGGAGTCTGCTCTTGCACCTCTTAAAAAGGACTTGGAGGAGATAAAAGGAGATCTGCGACATATTGGGAATCGTGTGGAGTCCCTGGAGCTAGCACAGGAAGCCATCCTGGTGCATGAGGGTAAGACCAGCGCAGCCCTGCAAACCCACAGAGACTTGCTAAATGATGCGCTGATGCGCATAGAGGATCAGGAGAACCGGAGCCGGCGGCGAAATATTCGCATCCGCGGCCTACCCGAAAATATTGCGATTGACGCGCTTCATTCAGTCGCATGTGAAATTTTCTCCTCCCTGCTGGGAGCTGAGAGAGCAGCTCTGATTGTGATTGAGCGCATCCACAGAGCCTTAAGGCCCAAGCCAAAACCTGGTGAGCCGCCGCGGGATGTAGTATGCGGCATCCTAAGCTATGTGGACACTGCTGCACTGCTCAAGGCGGGAAGGGAGGCCGACCGCATCATGTACGGTGAGACCCCAGTCCTTTTCTTCCAGGACCTGGCCCCCTCCACCTTAGCCAAAAGACGCATCGTGAAGCCGCTCCTAGAGGCCCTTAAAGCCACAGCTACGCCATTCAGATGGCACTATCCCTTCAGTCTGGCCATCTTGAAAAACGGGAGGCAGTATACGGTGCGGACCCCGGGTGACCTGAAAGCTATTTGGGGCCCTCTTGGGATTGAACCCATCACAGTTCCCTAGTGGATGCCGGCTGATCAAGGGGACCCCCTGCCTACCCCTCCGGGTATAGATTTGTGGCAGCAGGTTTCACCTTCCAGAGCTGGGAAACAAGGAAAAGGACGGTCGCAAGCACCTGTTACCTGACTTTGTTCCGGGAAGCGCTGAAGGCGCTTTTGTTCACTCTTCACTGAGTTCAATGTTCTGTGACTTTGCTGGGTCCCAAGACGTAGGAACTCCGTCTGGCTCTGCCTGAGCTGAAGTTTAATCGTTTGTCCATTTGGACTTATTTTAGGTCTTGGCCCACTGCCCCGTTCTCATGGGTTTTGGGCCTGACCCTATGCTTTACTACCTTGCCTGCATGAGACGCAGGTTACGAGCTGTGCACTAGAACACTGACTGCACTGTTAGTTATGCGGGGGTTATATGTCTGCATTGTTGTCAGTTATGTTACTGATTATGTCCTCTCCCTCACCCCCTACCTTTCCACCCCCGGTGGCCCCACAGGAGCCCCCCTCTGATAGATCCCGGCTGTTTGCCGCTATGAAAAAGGATCTCCATCTTGTCAGATGCTGGGTGGGGTCACGTGCTCCCTGTCCATGGGGAGACATTCTTTGTTATTTGGGTTGTGTTACTGTCTCATTTGTTCTGTTTATTTTTATTTTGACTTTCCCTGTTCCCTCCTTCTCCTTACTCCGTCCGTGGCTTTCCAGACTGGATGTTCTCTTGCTCTGGGCCGACAGGCCTCCTCTGTCTCTACTATGGCCTCTGTTGTAGTTGCCTCACTGAATGCCAAGGGTCTGAACGAGCCATGTAAGCGGTCTCAGGTGCTCTCTTTGTTACTGAAAGATGAGGTCTCCGTTGTATTCCTCCAAGAAACTCATTTTAAATCAGGGAAGATCCCGAAATTGTCCCAAAACGCATTCCCACAATGGTTTCATAGCTCTTTTGCCTCGGCTAGCAGGGGCGTCAGCGTGGCCGTCCACAAGCGCCTACCCTTCAAACACTCCGCTGTCCTTGCGGACACTGATGGTTGCTTCTTATTTGTTAAGGGGCACATCGCTGACGCGCCTGTTACCCTGGCTAATTTATATGCCCCTAATAGGGGTCAGATCGGACTCTTGAGCAATTACAGGCTTTTAGTGAGGGCATGCTAATATTAGGAGGTGACTTTAATGTAACTATGGAGCCAGGCCTTGACTCGTCCTCCCAGAGGTCTGAGTTGTCCCACAAACTTCTGCGACGTCTGAAGACTGCGCTGAAGAAGTTGCGGGTTATTGATGTGTGGCGCACTATGCATCCCTCTGGTAGGGATTATACGTTTTATTCAAACGCAAAAAAATCCTTCCATAGGTTGGACTACTTGTTTTTATCCTCCCCCCATATTTCTCAGGTGGTAGACACGAGGATTGGGAACATTACGCTTTCTGATCACGCCCCAGTATTTCTCAGAGTGTCTATGACAGCTCTTCCTAAACGTGAGAGAATATGGCGTCTTAATGACACATTGATTTCCGACCCTACCAATGCAGTTAGAATCTCCCGGATTATGTCTGAATTCTTCTCTCTTAATGCAGTGGGCGACCCTCCTCCCTCCCCCTCCATCTTGTGGGAGACTCATAAGGCGGTGGTCAGAGGAGAATTAATTTCCCTGGGCTCGCATGTTAAAAAGTTGCGCTCCAAGGCTGTAGATGACCTGCTGTCCCGCATAGCGATTCTTGAACTGACTCATAAGCAAACCCAGGCTCAGGCTGTGGCTGCTGAATTGGTGGAGGCCAGGACGGGACTGAAAAACTTGCTCAACGCCAAATCAGCGAAACTTATATTCCGCTCCAGGTTTAAAGCTTATGCTCATGGGAACAAAGGGAATAAACTGATGTCTGCCATGGCTAAGCAACCCCACATGGATTCATTCATTCCTGCTATTCTAGATGCGAAAGGCAATAAGCACAAGTCGACTCGCGATATAGCAAAATCGTTTAGTGCTTTTTATGCGGATCTATATAACCTCCCCACTCCAGACCGTCCTGGTTCAGCCTCTATTGAGCAAGCCACAGATGAGTTCCTGTCCACTCTGAAGCTGCCCTCTGTTAGTCCCCTACAAGCTTCCCAACTAGTCGCCCCTGTATCAAGAGAGGAAATTGGCAAGGTCCTTTCCTCCATTCCTTCAGGTAAAAGTCCAGGCCCGGATGGACTCCCTATATCATATTACAAGACCTTCAAGGACGTTTTGACTCCTCATTTTCAGGCACTCTGTAATTTCCTCCTGTCTGGAGGCTCTCTACCCCCCCAAACGTTAGAGGCCCACATAACTATAATCCATAAGGAAAACAAAGACCCCCTCCACTGTGGCAGTTATCGCCCGATTTCACTGCTAAATGCGGATGTCAAGTGGTGGGCCAAGATACTGACGCAGCGCATACAGCTGATCCTGCCGGATCTTATTGATAGCGAGCAAGTGGGGTTTGTGCGTGGCAGACAGGGCTGTGAAAACACGATACGTTTGCTCCATCTTATGGATTGGGCTAGAAGCTCCTCTACGCCTCTGGCTTTGCTGAGCACGGACGCGGAGAAGGCCTTCGACAGGGTCAGTTGGCATTATATGTCACGGGCCCTGTCGAGGTTTGGTTTCCCAGATTCGTTTATATCTGCGATCTTCACTCTGAACTCAGCCCCGTCTGCCAAACTCAAAATAAATGGTACGCTTTCTCCCTCCTTTTCCATATCCAATGGGACAAGACAGGGATGTCCCCTCTCCCCATCTCTGTTTGTCATAGTGATGGAGACTCTGCTGTGTAAGATCCGGCAGGATCCTGCGGTTAGGGGCTTGACCATTGATTCTCGGACCCACTTGACAGCCGCATTTGCAGATGATCTACTTATCATGACCTCCAATCCCGAAACATCCTTCCCTAGGCTTTTGTCTCTTTTTGAGGAGTTTGGCTATGTGTCAAATTTTAAAATCAACTATAGCAAGTCAATAGCCCTTAACGTTACTTGTCCAGAATCGGTTAAAGAGGCCCTTCAGAATACTACCCCCTTTCACTGGGCTACAAAAGACATAGTATTTTTGGGTGTGCACGTCCCGGCTCAGGCGAAGGACTTATTTGCTCTGAATTATGCCCCCTTATTGTCCTCAGTTAGGAAGCAGCTGCACTCTATTAAACTGCCGTTTATTTCCTGGTGTGGCAAGAGGAACTACCTCAAGACCTTTATAGCTCCTAAATTTTTGTACCTTCTGCAGGTGTTGCCTATCTGGCTGCTGCACTCATTTTTTGTAGACATCCGCAGAGTTTTCTCCCTCTTTTTGTGGGGAAGTAAACCCTCCAGAATTGCTTATTCGGTGCTGACCAGAGAGAGGAGGTTTGGTGGCTTTGGTTTGCCCGACATACGTTCCTACTATGTGGCCTTTCAACTATTTAGAGGTCTATCCCTCCTCAATAGCACTTATAGTGCTCCATATGTGTGTCTTGATCGCTCCCTGCTCTCCACTAGAATGAAGCGGATTCTCTGGGGGTTGTCCCCTTGTTCTCCGGGTAGTTCCTCTTTGCCACTCCTATGGAAGGGTATGTTTGTTGAGTGGGCCAAGCAGTTTAAGGATAGAACACTTGAGTTTCCCATACCGGGTACTCCGCTTTCCTCTTTACAGTTTTATGTCCATCCGGAAGCTGAGAAGCCCTCAGGTATCTGGCCTCTTTTGGCCGAGACCCCTTTAAGTGAGATTAGGTCCCCGGATGGGTCCCTGGATTGGTCCACGGTCTTGAATGACCCTAAAGTCAAAAAAGCTTCCTTCCTACAGCGTTTTGCCCTGCAGAAGGAGATTAACCACCTCCCGACCGCTGTACGCACCGATGCGTCCGGGAGGTGGTTGTTTAGTTCCTCCTGGACGCATCGGCGCGTCCTCTCGCGAGACGCGAGATTACGTCACAGCCGGCCTGCGCATGCGCATCGCGGGCCGGCATTTCGCAGAAGACTATTTCGTCAGCAGCCTGCCGGCCACGATCATTGGCTGGCAGGCTGCTGATTTTTAAAAAATCCAATCAGCAGGCATATAACCCCACATATTAGTAAATATGATGGGGTTATATGGCTGCTGTGCTCCTCTGCTCCTTCTTTTGGTCGGTTGGTTCCAGCAGAGGAGCAGAGGAGCACATCTTTACTGTGAGTACCCACCACACCACATTTAGCCCCCAGATCACCCCAATTAACCCTTTGATCACCCCTTTTATCCCCCCCTGTCAATCACTAGTGAAAGGAAAAAAGTGATCAGTGCAAACCGTCACTTTTTTTTTTCACTGTTATTGACCGTTAGGTTTTAGGTATAGTTTAGGTCCCTTGGTTAGGTAGTTAGCGATCAGTTAGCGCCCAGCCCACCGCACCGCAGTCCGTTATTCGCTGATTAGCGTATCGCTAATCAGCATTTGTACTTTTATAGTATCTGAAAGTGATCAAAACTGATCACGGTCAGATCTATAATAGTACTAGTGTCACTTTAGTTCGCCCTCCACCCAAAACGCAGTGTTTGCCCGATCAGGCCTGATCGGTCGCCCACACGTGCGTTCGCCCACACCCGCCCCACCGCAGTGACAAAAAAATTATTTTTTTTTGATCACTGCACATTCACTTTACACGCACTGCGGCGATAAAAAAATCAGTTTTGATATTTTTTATCAACCGCAGCAGCCTCCGGTACTTCGCTAGCCTCCACTTTGTAAGACAGGCTTGCTTTTTTTTTCTTGGGTAGTCTCAGGGAATACCCCTACATTTAGTTGCCCACATGTCAAACAGGGGGTATTCCTCTGAAGAGGCCTACAGGCTTCTGACCCAGTCGGATGAGGAGTGGGAACCCTCATCTGATGAATCCAGCGGGTCAGAATACGAACCTGTAGAAAGCAGTGGCTCTCTGACCCAAAGTTCGGACGAGGAGGCTGAGGTCCCTGATAGCACCAGGCGTACCCGGCCCCGTGTCGCTAGACCGCAGGTTGCGCAGGATCCGCTTCAAGAGCAGCAGAGTGGGGCTGGTGCTGTCGGATTACGTGGTGAGGCATACACCAGCAGCCCAGCCCTTCCTGGACCTAGTACCAGCACTGCCGTACAACCTGGTGAAGTAGCGAGCACCAGAAGGGCAGTTGAAGCTGGTACGGTGGCACGTGCAGTAGTGACCCCGTCGCAGCCACCGCAAAGACGTGCCCGTAGAGCCCCTAGAATCCCAGAGGTGCTGGCAAACCCTGATTGGCAGTCCCCAACTTCAGCCGCACCCGTAGTTTTCCCTTTCACCGCCCAGTCTGGAGTTCGGGTTGAGACGGCTCAGATCGGTTCGGCCCTGGGATTTTTTGAGCTGTTCTTGACTGCGGAGCTTTTAGACTTAGTCGTGGCAGAGACAAACCGGTATGCCACACAATTTATCACCGCTAACCCGGAAAGCTTTTATGCCCAGCCTTTCCGGTGGAAACCAGTCCAAGTTTCCGAATTTAAAACTTTTCTGGGCCTCCTCCTCAACATGGGCCTGACAAAAAAACATGAATTGCGGTCATATTGGTCCACGAACCCAATTCATCACATGCCCATGTTCTCTGCTGCTATGTCCAGGACACGATTTGAGGTCATCCTGCGTTTCCTGCACTTTAGCGACAACACCGCCTCCCGTCCCAGGGGCCACCCTGCTTTTGACCGGCTCCACAAAATTCGGCCCCTCATAGACCATTTCAACCAGAAATTTGCAGATTTGTATACCCCTGAGCAAAACATCTGCATAGACGAGTCCCTAATACATTTTACCGGGCGCCTTGGCTTCAAACAATACATCCCAAGCAAGCGCGCCCGGTATGGGGTCAAATTGTATAAGCTCTGTGAAAGGGCCACAGGCTATACCCACAAATTTCGGGTCTATGAGGGAAAAGATCAGACCCTGGAGCCGGTCGGTTGCCCTGACTACCTGGGGAGCAGTGGGAAGACAGTTTGGGACTTGGTGTCACCCTTATTCGGCAAGGGGTACCATCTTTATGTGGACAATTTTTACACAAGTGTGGCCCTCTTTAGGCATTTGTTTCTAGAACGGATTGGCGCCTGTGGTACCGCGCGAACTAGTCGCGCGGGCTTCCCCCAACGGCTCGTTACCACCCGTCTTGCAAGGGGGCAGAGGGCCGCACTGTGTAACGAAGAACTGCTCGCGGTGAAATGGAGAGACAAGCGTGACGTTTACATGCTCTCCTCCATTCACGCAGACACGACAATCCAAATTGAGCGAGCAACCCGTGTCATTGAAAAGCCCCTCTCAGTCCACGACTATAACCTCCACATGGGAGGGGTCGACTTCAATGACCAGATGTTGGCTCCGTATTTAGTTTCCCGACGCACCAGACGCTGGTATAAGAAGGTGTCTGTATATTTAATTCAATTGGCTCTGTACAATAGTTTTGTTCTCTACAGTAAGGCTGGGAGAACTGGATCCTTCCTCAAATTTCAGGAAGAGATCATCGCGAACCTCCTGTATCCAGGAGGTTCCGTGGCCCCATCCACCAGTGTAGTTAGCCGTCTACACGAGCGACACTTCCCCAGTGTCGTTGCTGGTACCTCAAACCGACCGCCACCCCGGAAAAAATGTCGTGTCTGTAGCAGGAGTGGAATAAGGCGTGACACCCGTTATTTCTGTCCTGACTGTCCCGACCACCCTGCCCTATGCTTAGGGGAGTGTTTCCGAAAGTACCACACACAGGTACACCTAGCATAGGGATCACATCTCACCAGGATAGGCACACAGGGCTATTAGGGCCCATTCACTCACAGCTGCTGCAAACGTCTCCTTTCACATGGGACAAAGTGCATAACGCACTTCGCCACATCTTTGGGCGATTTGCGCTTTGCACATTGACCCATGGGGAAGGAGAGGTTTGTTCTATAAAGGTAAAAAAAAAAACAAAAAAAAAAAAACAGGTAAGCAAACAGGTTAATGTTTAGTTCCAAAAGTTAAAGTTACATGTTCTGTTCCAAAGTTAATAAAATTATTGCGTTGTGGCCTGGTTTTTTTTTTTTTTTTTGTCTTTTTACCTTCCAGGTGGACCAACCGATCTACTAGCTGCAGCACCGATGTGCATTCTGACAGAAGCATTGCGCTGCTGTCAGATTACACGCAAGTCGGTGTATGCGGCGCTGCAAGACGGGATTTTCTCCTCTGCAGTGACAGATACGTTTGCCAAGGCATACGAGCTGAGGAGGAGGCGGCGTTCCTATGCTTTGGCAAGCACTTTGTATATATATATATATTAAAAAAAAAAATCCCGGCAATGATTTATTCATCCACATCGATTGATGCGAATGGAGAAATCTGGTTTGCCAGGGCATACGAGCTAAGTGGGTATGGATGTAGGGCGGAGCTCCTATGTCCTGGCAGACGCCTTTCCCCTCCATTTTTTTTTTTTGGCAGAGATTTTTTCATCCACATTGATCGATGCGAATGAAGAAATCTGTGCCGTTCACTTTTTTCTTTCAGCCCAGAGGCTGAACGGAAAAAAAAATCTCATTACCTGTATGCTCAATATAAGGAGAATAGCAGAAACTCCTAATGCTGGCCATACATGTAATGATTGCGGAGACCCTCAAATGCCAGGGCAGTACAAACACCCCACAACTGACCCCATTTTGGAAAGAAGACACCCCAAGGTATTTGCTGAGGGGCATATTGAGTCCATGAAAGATTTAAATTTTTGTCCTAAGTTAGCGGAAAGGGAGACTTTGTGAGAAAAAACAAAAAAAAATCAATTTCCGCTAACTTATGCGAAAAAAAATAAAAATTCTATGAACTTGCCAGGCCCCTCATTGGATACCTTGGGGTGTCTTCTTTCCAAAGTGGGGTCACATGTGGGGTATTTATACTGCCCTGGCTTTTTAGGGGCCCTAAAGCGTGAGAAGAAGTCTGGGATCCAAATGTCTAAAAATGCCCTCCTAAAAGGAATTTGGGCCCCTTTGCGCATCTAGGCTGCAAAAAAGTGTGACACATCTGGTATCGCCGTACTCAGAAGAAGTTGGGGAATGTGTTTTGGTGTCGTTTTGCATATACCCATGCTGGGTGAGAAAAATATCTTGGTCAAATGCCAACTTTGTATAAAAAAATGGGAAAAGTTGTCGTTTGCCAAGATATTTCTCTCACCCAGCATGGGTATATGTAAAATGACACCCCAAAACACATTCCCCAACTTCTCCTGAGTACGGCGATACCAGATGTGTGACACTTTTTTGATGCCAAGGTGGGCAAAGGGGCGCATATTCCAAAGTGCACCTTTCGTATTTCACCGGTCATTTTTTACAGATTTTGATTGCAAAGTACTTCTCACACATATGGGCCCCTAAATTGCCAGGGCAGTATAACTACGCCACAAGTGACCCCATTTTGGAAAGAAGACACCCCAAGGTATTCCGTGAGAGGCATGGCGAGTTCCTAGAATTTTTTATTTTTTGTCGCAAGTTAGTGGAATATGAGACTTTGTAAGGAAAAAAGAGAAAAAAAAAAAATCATCATTTTCCGCTAACTTGTGACAAAAAATAAAAAATTCTAGGAACTCGCCGTGCCCTTCACGGAATACCTTGGGGTGTCTTCTTTCCAAAATGGGGTCACTTGTGGCGTAGTTATACTGCCCTGGCAATTTAGGGGCCCAAATGTGTGAGAAGTTCCTTGCAATCAAAATGTGTAAAAAATGCCCTGCAAAATCCGAAAGGTGCACTTTGGAATATGTGCCCCTTTGCCCACCTTGGCAGCAAAAAAGTGTGACACATCTGGTATTGCCGTACTCAGGAGAAGTTGGGGAATGTGTTTTGGGGTGTCATTTTACATATACCCATGCTGGGTGAGAAAAATATCTTGGTCAAATGCCAACTTTGCATAAAAAAATGGGAAAAGTTGTCTTTTGCCAAGATATTTCTCTCACCCAGCATGGGTATATGTAAAATGACACCCCAAAACACATTCCCCAACTTCTCCTGAGTACGGCGATACCACATGTGTGACACTTTTTTGCTGCCAAGGTGGGCAAAGGGGCGCATATTCCAAAGTGCACCTTTCGGATTTCACCATTTCTTACACATTTTGATTGCAAAGTTCTTCTCACACATTTGGGCCCCTAAATTGCCAGGGCAGTATAACTACGCCACAAGTGACCCCATTTTGGAAAGAAGACACCCCAAGGTATTCCGTGAGGGGCATGGCGAGTTCCTAGAATTTTTTATTTTTTGTCGCAAGTTAGTGGAATATGAGACTTTGTAAGAAAAAAAATAAAAATAAAAATCATCATCATTTTCCGCTAACTTGTGACAAAAAATAAAAAGTTCTATGAACTCACTATGCCCATCAGCGAATACCTTAGGGTGTCTACTTTCCGAAATGGGGTCATTTGTGGGGGTTTTCTACTGTTTGGGCATTGTAGAACCTCAGGAAACATGACAGGTGCTCAGAAAATCAGAGCCGTTTCAAAAAGCGGAAATTCACATTTTTGTACCATAGTTTGTAAATGCTATAACTTTTACCCAAACCATTTTTTTTTTTTGCCCAAACATTTTTTTTTTATCAAAGACATGTAGAACTATAAATTTAGCGAAAAATTTATATATGGATGTCGTTTTTTTTGCAAAATTTCACAGCTGAAAGTGAAAAATGTCATTTTTTTGCAAAAAAATCGTTATATTTTGATTAATAACAAAAAAAGTAAAAATGTCAGCAGCAATAAAATACCACCAAATGAAAGCTCCATTAGTGAGAAGAAAAGGAGGTAAAATTCATTTGGGTGGTAAGTTGCATGACCGAGCGATAAACTGTGAAAGTAGTGTAGTGCCGAAGTGTAAAAAGTGGCCTGGTCATGAAGGGGGTTTCACCTAGCGGGGCTGAAGTGGTTAAGATGATTAAGCTACCACCCCCCACCACCTCTGGAACCCCCTCTTGGCTGTCTAGGAGACTATCAGATGCCCGTAGGATCCCTAAACCGCTGTCTACCATATATAAGAAGTTACTCTCAGCCTCTCCTCCTGAGCTACATTTCCTTTCTTCATGGGAAAGGGAATTGTCCATCCACCTTACAGACCCGGAAAGGGCTTTTGTCCTTACACACTCTCACAGTGTGTATTAAGGTACAAGAAAACTCGTATAAGCTGCTTACGAGATGGTACAAGTCCCCGGAGTTCTTGCATAGGCTTAATGCAGATTTCCCAAGTGAGTGCTGGAGGTGTAAAAAAGACGTAGGCTCTCTGTCACACATTTGGTGGCACTGTGAAAATATTAGAGCTTTCTGGACCAGTATAGAAGCTCTGATAAATGAGGTGTGTGCTAAGCAGGTTAAG
This sequence comes from Bufo gargarizans, assembly GCF_014858855.1. Classification (NCBI taxonomy): domain Eukaryota; kingdom Metazoa; phylum Chordata; class Amphibia; order Anura; family Bufonidae; genus Bufo; species Bufo gargarizans. Next base: position 43,493,160 of record NC_058085.1, read on the forward strand.
CTGGATCCTAAACTGATCCTGCTTTGGTGCCCTAATGACTCGCTTTCCCCCTGTAGATCTGATCTTCCTACTATGCTCATCACGGCGGTGAGACTGCTCATCCCGCTGCTTTGGAAGGATACTGAACCTCCCACTGTTTCGATGTGGAGGGATAAGGTGGATCAGATCTACAGGTTTGAAGAGCTGGCCCACTGGGAATCTGGCACGCGTTCCCGCTTTCTGAAAATCTGGTCGCCCTGGAAGACATATAGGAAGTTCCCCTGACGGAGTTGGGGAAAACTCCCCTACCCCCCCCCCCCCTTCCTTTCCCTTCTTTCCCTCTCTTTTCCTGTTATTTGTGTTATATTAGATTTTTATTGTCTGTCACATTTGATGTATCATTTTGTACAACATGTGTTGCACTGACATGCATTTGTGATCACGTCCAGGGCCGATTTGTGACTATGCCTTACCAGTGATGCTACGATGGTTTGTGATCGATTGATATGCCTTACTCTTTGAATAAAAATAAATTTGGTTAAGAATATAACTACTATAATACTGCTTCTATGTACAAGAATATAACTAGTATAATCAGTGGCGTACACACAATCCTTGGGGCTCTGATGCAAAACTGATCCGTGGGGCCCAATCCCCATTGCCACCCCCCCCCCCAACCCACCGCTGCCCCCCACTAACCTGCCTCCACCACCTCCCCCACTACCTCCCCTATCATTCACCCAACATGCCTCCTAACAGTACCGCTTTGTGCGGGACAGGCCGTTTTTGGATGGCAATCCTGCTGTCCTGCCAAGCTCTACCTCTGCGTGATTTGCCAGGGGCAAGAGTTGGGAGGTATGTACATTATATGTCATTATAAGCATGCAGAATGAAAAAAATGATGCATACATACTCCACCAAAAACAACTTTATTAGGGACATTAACAGTTTGGTGTAGACCAACAATAGTCAAATAAATAATAAAGAAAGAAAAGTTTATTTTCCAAAAACTTTCCTCATCCTTCTTGAACTGGAGACAGACCTACAAAATAAGAAAAGGCAGACACATTTATACAGGAAGTTTTGGTGTGATGAACTAGTCTATGAAGCTTATTTTCATTCAACGATCAATTTAAGGCTACTTTCACACTAGCGTTCGATCGGATCCGTTCTGAACGGATCCGATCGTAATAATGCAGACGGAGGCTCCGTTCAGAACGGATCCGTCTGCATTATATTAGCTAAAAAAAGCTAAGTGTGAAAATAGCCTCGGACGGATCCGTCCAGACTTTCAATGTAAAGTCAATGGGGGACGGATCCGCTTGAAGATTGAGCCATATTGTGGCATCTTCAAACGGATCCGTCCCCATTGACTTACATTGTAAGTCTGGACGGATCCGCACGGATCCGCACGGCTCCGCACGGCCAGGCGGACACCCGAACGCTGCAAGCAGCGTTCAGCTGTCCGCCTGTCCGTGCGGAGGCGAGCGGAGCGGAGGCTGAACGCCGCCAGACTGATGCAGTCTGAGCGGATCCGCTCCATTCAGACTGCATCAGGGCTGGACGGCTGCGTTCGGGTCCGCTCGTGAGCTCCTTCAAACGGAGCTCACGAGCGGACCAGCGAACGCTAGTGTGAAAGGAGCCTAAAAGAGATTTTTATTTGCTATCCTTTTTCCTTTGCCTCTACCGTAACAATTATTGTACAATTGGACCAAGAAAAAAAAAATACTTTCCACTTACTGAAATTCTCCACTGATTCAAAACAATATTTTATTTGCTACTGCGAGATGGATGAATTTTGAACCTGCAGAAATAAGAAACAGCAATAACTTACCACTTTATTCTAAATATTGCATTTCACTGTATATTTTAAACAATTCCTATGTAGTTCAGCCACGTAACAGAAGAAACTTACTCAAATCTTCGATAACGAGGAATCTTATTCATGAAACAGGATTGCAAGACAAACAATGTTAACTTCCAATTTGGTCAATTCAAACGTGATGCCTTCCAACTCCGTAATGTAAAATTCTTCTTGAATTAAACTTTTAAATAAACAACCACGACACAACGAAAAGACCTATCTGCAGAAAGTAACATAGTACATAAGGCCAAAAAAGACATTTGTCCATCCAGTTCGGCCTGTTATCCCGCAAGTTGATCCAGAGGAAGGCAAAAAAAACTGTGAGGTAGAAGCCAATTTTCCTCACTTTAGGGGAATAAAAAATTCCTTCCCGACTCCAATCAGAATAACTCCCTGGATCAACGACCCCTCTCTAGAAGCTATAGCCTGTAATATTATTACGCTCCAGAAATACATCCAGGCCCCTCTTGAATTCCTTTATTGTACTCACCATCACCACCTCCTCAGGCAGAGAGTTCCATAGTCTCACTGCTCTTACCGTAAAGAATCCTCTTCTATGTTTGTGTACAAACCTTCTTTCCTCCAGACGCAGAGGATGTCCCCTCGTCACAGTCCTGGGGATAAATAGATGATGGGAGAGATCTCTGTACTGACCCCTGATATATTTATACATAGTAATTAGATCTCCCCTCAGTCGTCTTTTTTCTAAAGTAAATAACCCTAATTTTAATAATCTTTCAGGGTACTGTAGTTGCCCCATTCCAGTTATTACTTTAGTTGCCCTCCTCTGGATCCTCTCCAGCTCTGCTATGTCTGCCTTGTTCACAGGAGCCCAGAACTGTACACAGTACTCCATGTGTGGTCTGACTAGCGATTTGTAAAGTAAATAAAGAACAACCATGCATTAGCACTTTTTAGTAACAATAAAGCAAGATAGAAAGAATAAACTGTTAAATCACTTAGTTAGTACAACAATTTAAAACCATGCAACAAAGGGTAGTATAAACTCAAAACTGCAAGCCAAACTAAAGGCCGAACTGAAGGCAGAACGCAAGGCACAACTGATAACTTACGAATCCCTTTAAAATGGACTCTGACGTGCTTTCATTTTAGCAAAGTTGTCCACAATGGTTTCAATGTAAAGTTTTCTAGCTCTCTCATTTTCAATACTTAACAGAGCTAGGCCAGAAAGTCTCTGTAGTGACATGGTGCTTCTCAAGTAATTTTTTATTAACTTAAATTTTGAAAAGGACCTTTCTGCACTTTCAACTATAACTGAAATGGTGAGGAACAGTAGCAACGCTATGCACACATCTTGTAGATTGGATGACAAGGCACAATTTTCAACAAATAGAAGATGAGACAGGTCCTTTACAGTGGAGCATCTTCGAATCTCTTCCTGAAATGTTGAATGGAAGCTCAGAAGCTGTTCTGGGAAAGCTGGTGACATGTCCTCTGGGTAGCATTCCTGTAGCTGTGAAGCAGCTTTGAACAAATCATCATCAGTTTCAGAGGCAAGGACTGTGGGCTGAAGTATATTAAATCTCTGCATGACATTGCTTATTCCAGCAAATCGGTTAGGCAGCTGGTTGGTCACAATGTCTAAACACCTATAAAACACACCCGTTTTAAAGTATTGTTCTGGATCCTGCAACCTTTCATCTATTGAAAGTTCATCAAAGTGACGCTTCACTTTTCTTACTCTCTTGTTTTCGAACTGCGTCTGGATGCCCTACTTTTCTGCCAGTTCTACCGCGGTTTGTTTTGTTCCATCAAAATGATCCCTATATTTCGAAAGGACTTGAGCTGCCTTTCGTATTAGATGTGCTGCACTGGATAAATCCATATTTTCTGACTGCAACAATTTAGAAACCACATTTATGGTGTCCAAAATCTTGCTTTGCAGGACAACGAGACAAACAAATTGAAAAGATCCTAGTTTTGTCCCAAGGCGAGCAGCATCATCTCTTTCTTTAGGCTTGGGTGACATCAAGTTTATTTTTGTTAAAGCTTGCATAATGTCTACAAAACGAAAGAGTAGAGCAAGCAGTGAATCATGGCGAGATGACCATCGAGTGGGGCAAAGTTTTTTCAATGTAAGTGCGGACTCTGTAGAGAATGATGAAAGAATGTTCCATCTGCTTATGCTTTCCCCCAAAAAAATATACAATTCTTGCATGACTTAAAAAAAAAACTAGAAATTTCTGGTATGTTCTCAACAGAATCATGAAGTACCAGGTTCAGATTGTGAGCTGCACAATGTACATACAAGGCATTTTTTTGTCTCTGTGCAATTCGAACCTGAACACCTGAATACTCATTGTCGCTGCACCCTCATACCCCTGGCCACGGCATTTTGTTATATTGAGGCCGTTGCTCTCTATGCAAGAGACAATATCATGTTCAAGGCCTGCAGCACTCTGGTCCTCAACGGCATGAAACCCTAGGAAAAACTCTTTGGTCTCAACACTAGTTGCTCTCTGGCTTTCATCTCTTTCCACACAAACATATCTGAATATTTGACTCATTTGGTCAACTTTTGATATATTCTGTGTAGTATCCATTATATTTCCGACACAATGATGTTCCGGACCTTATTTGAAAGTATTTGTATAATTTAATTTTGTATTCTAGGACTTAAGTATTTGACAGATTTTTGGGTAACTGTAGGAGTTGCTTTAGAACAGGGTCATACTCCGCGAGCAGCTCTATAATGGAGAGAAAATTCCCATTGTTGACCTCGCCAATTTTTTCTCTATGACCCCAGAAGGCAAGATTAGCTACATTGTCGATGTAACATTAACAATTCTATGTAATACTTGCCTCCAATAGTTTTTTCCTGTCTAATTTGCTTTTCATTTTCCTCATCAATTGTTTTGTTCTTCCTCCACTATACACTACACAGGCTTCTATATGAGTTTTGGAAGACTCATGAGCCTGAATTCTTGCAGAAAGCCTTTGCCATTTCTGTATTGTTTTTGCCCATGCAGGTTCAAATCCTGTCTTTTTACGGTCCCCAAACAGCCAGCATGGTTCACAGTAGGCTACGTTAAGTTTAGGTGAGTAGCATTGCCACATCGTAACTCGTACATAATAGCTTTCAGAAAAGCACCTTCTCTCATCATCTCGTGGAAAAAGTCCTGGAGGTCGGCACGGGCCATGAGCTATTATAAATCTTTTGATATTTGAATCCATTATTGTAATAGGGTAATGTCCCCTATCAGTAACATGTTTCTCTCCCACAACAATACTTTCTATAGAAGCCTCTGTAGGTTTCAACAATTCAAAATCATCACCTGATTTGGTGCTTTCGGTTGTCTGCACTATTTCTTTAGTTGGTAGACTTGTGCTACTACCTTCATCTGGGATATCATCGCTCGCTATATCTGAAGAACTGGAGTAAGTGCACTCGCTGATTTCCACCTCTGTGACATCAACAGCACTTTCCACAGACATTTCACTTTCAGTGTTACTCTGTACAGGAGGAACACTAGCAGCTGTTGGAGTGGAAAAGTAGCTGCTTATTTTTGGAAGTTTCCCAGTTCTCAAATTCTCTTCCCTTTTCTGTTTACGTTTCTGAGCACCACTCATGTTGATAGGATGACATACTTGGAAAAACTAGTTTTTTGTAAATAAAGTACAATAAAACTTAACCTAATATTACATGATAATTATTCTCATAATTCCACCATAAACTGCAGCCCTGAATACGCGTCCCCAGCTCCTCCATGTGTCTCTCCACCCTCACCTCCAACTCTTTGTAGCATGGCCGAGCAGACTGATATATGCGGTCTAAAAGGAAGTGCTTGTCAGACCACGTTCCTTCCTGTCAGACCACGTTCTACTTTGCCAATCTACATGCAGTGATTCGCAAGAGGGGAGCATTGTGCCGTGTGGTCCCCTACTGTCGGTCACCTACTAACTGCTCATCCCCACCTGTTGCGGCTGTGCACCGGCCCTGAAGTTATTCAGGCCTACCAGGATTTCCCGTGCCAATCTGGCCCTGTGCATCAGCAGGGGTTGACGGGACAGCGACTGTGGTAGTTCCACCACTGTGTACAGATAAATACACTGTAAATGAAATAGCTATGAACAGACGGTGTATTTAAAGGGACTCCAGTGGTGGATCCAGGAGGGGGCAACAGGGCAATTGCTTCACACAGGGGGGAATGAAGGGACTGCACACATGGGGGGTGAAGGGGTGCACACAGGGGGGATGAAGGGGCTGCACACAGGGGGGTAAAGTGGCTGCACACAGGGGGGGTGAAGGGGGTGCACACAGGGGGGTGAAGTGGCTGCACACATGGGAGGTGAAGGGGGTGCACACAGGAGGGGTGAAGGGGGTGCACACAGGGGGGGTGAAGGGGCTGCACACAGAGGGGGTGAAGGGGCTGCACACAGAGGGGATGAAGCGGCTGCACACAGAGGGGGTAAAGGGGCTGCACACAGGGGGGTGAAGTGGCTGCACACAGGGGAGGTGAAGGGGCTGCACACAGAGGGGATGAAGCGGCTGCACACAGGGGGGTGAAGGGGGTGCACACAGGGGGGGTGAAGGGGCTGCACACAGGGGGTGAAGTGGCTGCACACAGGGGAGGTGAAGGGGATGCACACGGGGGGGGGGGGGGGTGAAGGGGCTGCACACAGGGGGTGAAGGGGCTGCACACAAAGGGGGTCAAGGGGCTGCACACAGGGAGGGTGAAGGGGCTGCACACAGGGAGGGTGAAGGGGCTGCACACAGGGAGGGTGAAGGGGCTGCACACAGGGGGGTGAAGGGGATGTATAGTGGGCAGAGGGGCTTTCACAGAGAGGGGGTAAGGAGCAGGCGGGCAACACATGGGGAATACATACATCAAATACTTTTATTTGATGCCCCCCTCCCTTTGGCTTACCTTGTTGCTGGGTCAGAGAGGAGAGACAATTCCGGACCCACACGGAATGGCGCGCACTTCTGGGAGGTTTCCTGCTGTCGACTGCCGTCACCGCCACCAGCAAAAAGGTTCCTGCAACTTCCTGCTAGGGGCTGGGGGGTGGGGAATCCCCCAGGCAACACATAGGCCACGCAACACATGGGCAGGCCCTCCCCCAGGCAACATATGCTCCACCCCATCCCGCCCCTAGGCAACACATGCTCCGCCCCCCCCCCCTCGTGCACTGACTGTGGCATTAGTCCAATGGGGCCTGGCAGCGGCGCGGCCGTGCCCACCATTGTAAGTTCTAAAGAGACCACACACGGTTAGGGCTGCAGCTAACGATTATTTGAATAATCGATAAGTTGTCCATAATTTTATCGATGAATTGGGAAAATCACCAAAATGACAAAAAAAGGGGTTTATATGACTTTACTTGAAAAATTATGTACAAAGGCCATATTAAAACAATTTTAAGAGTTACATAATTATAAAAATTGTAGGAAAACGGGGACTCATTTTTATTGAGGGAGGGGCTTATTTACATTTTAATAAAACTAGTCTGTATACCCTAGTATGTACACTCCTACTATACACATGGGGGTATGTGCAGACTGGGAAGAGCATTGCATCATAGTGTCTGTAGTACAGATTCTATACTACAGACACTAGGGTGCAATGCACTGCACATACCCCCATGTGTATAGCAATGTGCAAAGGCCTGGGACACTGTGGCAATGCGGCAGTAACAGTGGCAGCATGAGCCCTGAGCAGGGCATATTATACAGTGGGCAGCTAGCCGATCGACGGCAGGTGGGCTTAGCGTGGTACGGGTGAGGTCCTCCAGGGCAGGCTGGGGCTCCATAAACGTATGCACGACGTAGCATTATGCACGACGTAGCGTGTCAGGTGGCGTGGGGGGGGGGGGGAGCAGCAGCAGCGCCTGATTGGTGAGTGGAGGGTCAGAGGAGGGTGGGACTGAAAGTCAGGGGTCAGGGACTTAACCATAGGCGTGTGCAGCCTATTGCATTAGGGTGTGCACCCTAAAGCACAAACACACACGCCGCGCGCACATGTGTATGTATATATATATACAGTACAGACCAAAAGTTTGGACAGACCTTTTCATTCAAAGAGTTTTCTTTATTTTAATGACTATGAAAATTGTAGATTCAAACTGAAGGCATCAAAACTATGAATTAACACATGTGGAATTATATACATAACAAAAAAGTGTGAAACAACTGAAAATATGTCATATTCTAGGTTCTTCAAAGTAGCCACCTTTTGCTTTGATTACTGCTTTGCACACTCTTGGCATTCTTTTGATGAGCTTCAAGAGGTAGTCACCTGAAATGGTCTTCCAACAGTCTTGAAGGAGTTCCCAGAGATGCTTAGCACTTGTTGGCCCTTTTGCCTTCACTCTGCGGTCCAGCTCACCCCAAACCATCTCGATTGGGTTCAGGTCCGGTGACTGTGGAGGCCAGGTCATCTGGCGCAGAACCCCATCACTGCCCTTCATGGTCAAATAACCCTTACACAGCCTGGAGGTGTGTTTGGGGTCATTGTCCTGTTGAAAAATAAATGGTGGTCCAACTAAACGCAAACCAGATGGAATAGCATGCTGCTGCAAGATGCTGTGGTAGCCATGCTGGTTCAGTATGCCTTCAATTTTGAATAAATCCCCAACAGTGTCACCAGCAAAGCACCCCCACACCATCACACCTCCTCCTCCATGCTTCACGGTGGGAACCAGGCATGTAGAGTCCATCCGTTCACCTTTTCTGCATCGCACAAAGACACGGTGGTTGGAACCAAAGATCTCAAATTTGGACTCATCAGACCAAAGCACAGATTTCCACTGGTCTAATGTCCATTCCTTGTGTTCTTTAGCCCAAACATGTTTCTTCTGCTTGTTGCCTGTCCTTAGCAGTGGTTTCCTAGCAGATATTCTACCATGAAGGCCTGATTCACACAGTCTCCTCTTAACAGTTTTTCTAGAGATGTGTCTGATGCTAGAACTCTGTATGTAGCAGATGTATAACTTATACCAGCTGTACATATATAATTATATACAGGAGATGCCCAGGTTATACCAGCATGGTCCATATCACTATATACAAGAAGATGTATAACTTATACCAGCTGTACATATATAATTATATACAGGAGATACCCAGGTTATACCAGCATGCTCCATATCACTATATACAAGAAGATGTATAACTTATACCAGCTGTACATATATAATTATATACAGGAGATGCCCAGGTTATACCAGCATGGTCCATATCACTATATACAAGAAGATGTATAACTTATACCAGCTGTACATATATAATTATATACAGGAGATACCCAGGTTATACCAGCATGGTCCATATCACTGTATACAAGAAGATGTATAACTTATACAAGCTGTACATATATAATTATATACAGGAGATGCCAAGGTTATACCAGCATGGTCCATATCACTATATACAAGAAGATGTATAACTTATACCAGCTGTACATATATAACTATATACAGGAGATGCCCAGGTTATACCAGCATGGTCCATATCACTATATACAAGAAGATGTATAACTTATACCAGCTGTACATATATAATTATATACAGGAGATGCCCAGGTTATACCAGCATGGTCCATATCACTATATACAAGCCCCCATCAGACCTCGGATCAGCCCAAAGACCCCCATCAGACCCCACTCAGCCCCTATCAGACCTCAGATCAGCCCAAAGACCCCAGTCAGCCCCCATCAGACCTCAGATCAGCCCAAAGACCCCCATCAGCCCCCCACTCAGCCCCCATCATCTCAGATAAATCAGCAGCAGCCCACAGAGTGATCCCCAGGCCACAACATACTTACCTGTTCTGCACCGCGGCTACTCTTCCTCTCCGGCAGAAGTCGCTCTTCTCAGCTTGCAGCGTCAGGTTATAGTGTGCGCACTACATCCTGACGCTGTATGCACTCAGGACAGTGAAGCGCTGGCCGGGGAGGGTAAGTATATTAAAGGGGCGGGCCATGCAGAAACAAGGAGCACTGGGCCCCAGGTATAGCACTACTGCAGGGGCCAGGGGTCCACAGGCGGCCGGACCCCCTGGAGTGCCAGGCCTGGTTGCAACTGCGACTCCTGTATGTATGCCAGTGACTATAATACTGTTCCTATGTACAAGAATATAACTACTATAAAACTTCCTCCTATGTACAAGATTATAGCTACTATAATACTGCTCCTATGTACAAGAATATAACTACTATAAAACTTCCTCCTATGTACAAGAATATAACTACTATAATACTGCCTCCTATGTACAAGAATATAGCTACTATAATACTGCTCCTATGTACAAGAATATAACTACTATAATACTGCCTCCTATGTACAAGATTATAACTACTATAATACTGCTCCTATGTACAAGAATATAACTACTATAATACTGCTCCTATGTACAAGAATATAACTACTATAATACTGCTCCTATATACAAAAATATAACTAGTATAATACTGCTCCTATGTACAAGAATATAACTAGTATAATACTGCTCCTATGTACAAGAATAAAACTACTATGTCTTTCTCTCCTCTGAGCATGTCAAACAAATTGTGAACACCCGAATAGGCAACATCATGTTGTCGGACCATGGCCCCCGTCTTTCTGACAGTCTAGCTGTCCACTCTCCCTACACGGGAATGGAACCGTGTAATTATCTCCTGGGTGGTGGCAACCTCCCTCCCCAGTCACTTACAGCCCACATCACCATTATTCATAAGGAGAATAAAGACCCGTTGCAATGTGGCAGCTACCGCCCTATCTCCCTACTAAATACGGACATTAATTGGTGGGCTAAGATCCTGGCTCAACGGATTCAAAAAGTTCTCCCGGATGTTATTGACAAAGAACAAGTTGGCTTTGTCTCTGGCAGACAGGGCAATGAGAATACTGTCCGCCTCCTTCATCCTATGAACTGGGCACAGTCTACTTCTACTCCGCTAGCTCTGCTGAGCACTGATGCAGAGAAAGCTTTTGACAGAGTGAGCTGGCAGTATATGTCACTGGCTTTGTCGAAATTTGGCTTTCCTGACCAACTTATTTCAGCTATTCTCTCTCTATACTCAGCCCCCTCTGCCAGGGTCAAAGTCAACGGCACTCTTTCACCCGCCTTTGCCATTACTAATGGCACTAGGCAGGGTTGCCCTCTCTCCCCCTCGCTATTCGTGATAGTCATGGAAACTCTCCTGTGCAAAATCAGGCAAGATCCCGATATTGAAGGTCTCCAGAGAGCCTCCCACACTCACCTCACGGCTGCATTTGCAGACGACCTCCTTATTATGACCACCAACCCTGAGAAATCCTTCCCCCGGCTACACTCTATATTTGAAGAATTCGGATGGGTCTCCAATTTCAAGATCAACTATAGCAAATCCCTTGCCCTGAATGTCACCTGTAAACCCGCTCTTGTTGCGTCGCTTAAACGCTCCACCCCCTTCACTTGGGCCGCTCGGGACATCACATTTTTGGGGATTCACATCTCTGCGAATCTGAATGACCTTTACGGCCTTAATTACACCCCTATGCTTAACTCAATTAAATCCCATCTACAGTTGGTTAAACTTCCCTTCATCTCATGGATAGGCAGGAAGAATTATCTCAAGACCTTCATTGTTCCCAAACTCTTATACCTGCTGCAGACGTTACCCATATGGCTCCCGCGTTCGTATTTTACAGAGTTGCGTCGGAGATTCTCCCTTTTCCTATGGACTAACAAACCATCTAGGATAGCTTATTCCACATTGACGAGGGAAAAGAGGATTGGTGGCTTCGGCCTTCCCGATGTCCACCTGTATTACACTGCCATGCACCTGAATAGGTGCTTCTCTCTTCTTTCCCGAAGCCCCCCAAACCTATGCACAGCTCTAGAGCGAGGCCTAGTTACATATAAGGACTATCTCGTCCTGTGGGGGGTCCGTAGCTGTACGCCCTCACATTCCTTTGTCTCCCCCATTTGGAAGGGCATGCTCGTTGAATGGGCTAAACTCTATAGATCTAAAGATCTGAGATTCCCAAGCCCCCACCTCCCTTATTACAAAACTTAGTTCACCCTGAGACCACTGCCCCTTCAGGTGTTTGGTATCAGTTGTCTAACCACACACTACAGGAAGTTGTATCTACAGCTGGGGACTTGGCATGGGACACGATTCGTGCCTTACCTGAGGTTCAAAAGCAATCCTTCCTGGCTCTTGCTGCCTTTCGCAAAGATATTGCGAATTTGAAACTCCCTCCCTTCTGCACGGAAGAACCCACCTGGCTGGAAAAGAAACTAGATATGCCGATCCCCCCGAAGAAGCCCTTGTCAACTCTCTACAAGGAGTTACTCTCTTCCACACCCCCAGTACTATCCTTTCTGGTGGCCTGGGAGAGGGAGCTCTCGTACCGCCTCTCAGAACCCGAAAAGGCGTTTATCCTCTCCAATTCTCACGGATTCAGTCGTTGTATCAAAATACAGGAAAATTTCTTTAAGCTACTTACACGTTGGTACAAAACACCTGAATTCCTCCATAATCTTAATCACGAAATACCCGATCAGTGCTGGAGGTGTGGAACAGAGAAGGGGTCCCTATCTCACATATGGTGGTCCTGCAGTCTTATCCGTCCCTTCTGGACACATATTGAGAGCCGAATCGGGCACATTTGTGGCTCCCCTATAAGTCTAGATGCGCAATTAGTCCTGCTTTGGTGCCCCAATATGTCCCTCACCCCTTCTAAGAACAACCTGTCAATGTTACTTCTAACTGCTGCCCGCCTGCTGGTCCCTCTGCTGTGGAAGAACGACTCTGCACCTACGCTGCTGATGTGGCAAGAGAAAGTGGATCCGATATGTTGTTTTGAAGAACTGGCTCACTGGGAATCTCACACGTTTTCTGGACATATGGAGTCCCTGGAAAGCCTATCGCCTCCCGGCGTCTTGAACAACCATATCACGATCTGACCGACACTGCCATTATTGTACCCACCTCCCTCCCCCCTCCCTCTACCTTCCTCCCTTCCTCCCTTCTTCTTGTATGTGTTTTCTTTATTCCTGTCCGTTGTCCTGTTTGTCTATATGTGTTTATTCCCCCCCTCATTTGTTTGACTATTGTTATATTTGATTGCACTAATCGGATGCCATCTGCGTATGGCGTATGCTGTACTGTGGCACTTTCTAACTATTTGCTATCTCAATAAAAAGAGATTTGGTTAAGAAAAAAACTACTATAATACTGCCTCCTATGTACAAGAATATAACTACTATAATACTGCTCCTATATACAAGAATATATCTACTATAATACTGCTCCTATGTACAAGAATATAACTACTACTATAATACTGCCTCCTATGTACAAGAATTTAACTACTATAATACTGCTCCTATGTACAAGAATATAGCTACTATAATACTGCCTCCTATGTACAAGAATATAACTACCATAATACTGCCTCCTATGTACAAGAGTATAACTACTATAATACTGCTCCTATGTACAAGAATATAACTACTATAATACTGCTCCTATGTACAAGAATATAACTACTATAATACTGCCTCCTCTGTACAAGAATACAACTACTATAATACTGATCCTATGTACAAGAATATAACTACTATAATACTGCCTCCTATGTACAAGAATATAACTACTATAATACTGCTCCTATATACAAGAATATAACTACTATAATACTTCTCCTATGTACAAGGATATAACTACTATACTACTGCTCCTATGTACAAGAATATAACTACTATAATTGCAGCATACGGGTAGGCTACCCGACACTGCTAGATTTGAGTGTGTAGTTCCCTTTAAGCCAGTCAGGCCGGTTACCGGCAATCCTTATCACAGCCAGCAGAGGGAGCCCCCAGTTCAGTATAAATAGGCTAGGGCCTAGCTCAGGAAGGGAGAAGTTTCCAGACTCAGTGCAGAGAGGATTCCCTCCTGAGTCCATGCATAGAAGTCAGAAGGGCATAGCTAATCAGCCTGAAGACACAGAATACCACAGAAGCCGATCAGATAAAGCAAGAGGTACTCAAGATAACAGAGGAGGTACTAGATAAGGACAGCTTCAAGGGTACGCCAGATAAAGGGCATTAGACCTTGGAGAGAAAGTCACATGTAGCAGGACCAGTCAGGAATAGTGAGCAAGCCGCCTGTACTGCATCTCCTGTAATCAACACTCTGTATAATGCCTTGCTAAGACCGGCCATTCTGTACTTTCAAGAACCAGCTGTATTCACTGATATTCAGTAAATGTTCCAGTTTTTGTTGGCTATCCTATGCTTGCTTCATTCTTCTACAATACCATACACGGCGTGTCACCGTTTAATTGACACTGGCGTCACGAACTGTTAAATACCTGCCTGTTCCAGTATTTGCCCCAATTGAAGACGACAGTGGATCCCAGGTTAGTGAGTCGATCTGCACTACAAAGCCCAGCATACACTACTGACCCCCTGGGACACTGCATAATACTGCTCCTATGTACAAGAATATAACTACTATAATACTGCCTCCTATGTACAAGAGTATAACTACTATAATACTGCTCCTATGTACAAGAATATAACTACTATAATAATGACCCCTGTGTTCAACATTTATATTTTTATATTATAACAAGATGTGTGAAAATGTGCTGGGTGTGTAATTCACCTAGAGCAGTGATGGCAAGCCTTTTAGAGACCGAGTGCCCAAACTGCAACCCAAATCCCACTTATTTATTGCAACGGCAATTTAACCTGAATAGTACAGTCCAATATAGTGTATCTTCCGTGTACTATCATTTAGCTATAATAGTCTGTCTACATTCAGTTCACTGCTCGTGCCGATCATAGCATGCCCTACGCTGATGAATGGTGGGAAAAGTCTAAGGCTACTGGTGCACCATAGACTTTTTCCAGGGTGCTGGTGCCCACAGAGAGGGCTGTGAGTGCCACCTCTGGCACCCGTGCCATAGGTTCGCCACCACTGACCTAGAGTCTTCAGCTGGGTTAGAGAATAAGAATGCAGAAGGCTATTTTTTCTTCAGCAAAGGATAGTTTGCTGGAGCTGTTTTGTTCAGACTCTGTTGTGGACTGGATTTTTTTTGTACTGGTGTGTAGCTTTGGCAGTGGGACCTACCAGTCCACACCCGTACTTCAGCACAGCAGCACAGCTATTCCCCCTAGCCTGAGGAGATCCCAATAAAGGCCTCAGAACCTCAGTCAGGATCACAGCATGGTGACCGTGCCAAGCCAGATCCTCTTGACATGCTAAAGGCATACTGTAGAGAGAAGTCTCTGTATAGTTAGAGCCCAGATGGACAGGTGTTTATTTGATGTTTTGTGTTATGCATTATGTACTGTGGCTTCACTCGTGATGGTTAACTTGTATGTGTTGTGCTGGACGATAAATAAAGCACCATTTGGATTTTTTATCTTAGAAGTCTTAGAGTCTATCATTGCCGACCCCACTGCGAGTCAACAGATCCCTACTATATACACTCACCTAAAGAATTATTAGGAACACCATACTAATACAGTGTTGGACCCCCTTTTGCCTTCAGAACTGCCTTAATTCTACTTGGCATTGATTCAACAAGGTGCTGATAGCATTCTTTAGAAATGTTGGCCAATATATACCCGGAAGTGTTAAACGTGTGCTGGAGATGTGGGAAACAAGGGGGAGGTATGATGCACATTTTCTGGGAATGCGCAAAATTGAAATCCTTTTGGAAGGAAGTGTCCAGCATGCTTCTCTTGCTTTCTAACTCAATTCTCCCCTTTACCCCAGATTTGGTCTTATTACTTAATGGGTTGCATTTAGTGCCAAAGGCCTATCGTACGATAGTTTTTCATATTTTAACGTCAGCTAAAATTCTTATAGCTAAGTACTGGAAATCTGATAAAGTTCCGTGCATCTCAGAGGTAATCAATCGGGTTAGCTTCCATTGTGAAATGGAAGGCACCCTGGCTTCGTGTCAGGGCAGGTTTAAACACTATTTGAATAACTGGGGGGAGTGGAGAGTGAAATTCCCCACTACCAATGGGTAAAGGAGAGTGTCGGGGAAATCTTTGGGAGTAGGTGATCTGTATGTGTCATGTTGGGTGGCGCCAAAGCGCAAATGAGCTGAAGGTCATCAAGAGACCTTTGAGTCACCAGTGAGCGTTTTGTAACTTCTAGTCATGCATAACACATAACTGAGCAGAGGGTATAATTTTTGGACCATGGCCGGGTTATTGATGTTTGTGTTTGTTATATTCCCTATGTCCCTCCTGCCCCACCCATTTGTTCCCCCCTTTCCTCCCCTTAACTTGATACGGGCAATCAATGTCGGAAGCGTTATCTGTATAAAATGCTATTGCTAGCTGCCTGTGTTATTTTGTTCAAAACTGAATAAAAATATTGTGAAAGAAATGTTGGCCAATATTGATAGGATAGCATCTTGCAGTTGATGGAGATTTGAGGGATGCACATCCAGGGCACGAAGCTCCCGTTCCACCACATCCTAAAGATGCTCTATTGGGTTGAGATCTGGTGACTGTGGGGGCCATTTTAGTACAGTGAACTCATTGTCATGTTCAAGAAACCAATTTGAAATGATTCGAGCTTCGTGACATGGTGCATTATCCTGCTGGAAGTAGCCATCAGAGGATGGGTACATGGTGGTCATGAAGGGATGGACATGGTCAGAAACAATGCTCAGGTAGCTCGTGGCATTTAAACGATGGCCAATTGGCACCATGGGGCCTAAAGTGTGCCCAGAAAACATCCCCCACACCATTACACCACCACCACCAGCCTGCACAGTGGTAACAAGGCATGATGGATACATGTTCTTATTCTGTTTACGCCAAATTCGGACTCTACCATTTGAAGGTCTCAACAGAAATCGAGACTCATCAGACCAGGCAACATTTTTCAAGTCTTCAACAGTCCAATTTTGGTGAGCTCGTGCAAATTGTAGCCTCTTTTTCCAATTTGTAGTGGAGATGAGTGGTACCCGGTGCGGTCTTCTGCTGTTGTAGCCCACCTTTCTTTCCCATTCTGACATTCAGTTTGGAGCTCAGGAGATTGTCTTGACCAGGACCACAACCCTACATGCATTGAAGCAACTGCCATGTGATTGGTTGACTAGATAATTGCATTAATGAGAAATAGAACAGGTGTTCCTAATAATTCTTTAGGTGAGTGCATATGTAACCTAAAATTCTCTGAATTGTTGCTTTTGCTGTGAAGTTGGTTGGTATTTTGTGCCTCGGATTGTTTTGGTTTGTCATCATGAGTGAGTTGGGGTTTCTCCAGTTCAGAGTCGGAGCTTGTCAGGCAGTAACCAGTCTGCAGCCAGTCTTCTGCTGTAATATAACATGCTGTGTTATAAGATAATGGGGAGATTAGAAAGACTAATAATAGACCTCGGTTTTCTTCCATGGACCTCCCCGTCCTTGCTGCCTGCCGCTGACCTCCCTGTAACTTATGGCTGTTGAATCTAAACATAGCTAATGCGTTTTATTATCAGAAACTAGAGATCCCTGTTTATTAAACATTTTCCTAGTTAACATCTTCTACTTTTACAGTTATTTCCAGGAATACATGCCTGTCTTGTATATGGTTTCAGTGCAGTGAGGACACATGCATGTCTGTATTTTGTTGCAGTGCAGTGAGAATACATGCATGACATATAAGATTGCAGTGTAGTGAGTGTCTTGTTTTTTGTCTTCGTGTCTTGTTTTTGGTTGCAGTACAGTAAGAATACATGCATGTCTCGTACATGGTTGTAGTGCAGTGAGAATACTTGCATGCCTCGTATACGGTTGCAGTTCAGTGAGGATACATGCATGTCTTCTGTATGGTTATAGTGCAGTGAAAATACATGCATGGTTACAGTGCAGTGAGAATAGATTATATAAATAAGAGTTTGTCGCTCCCCCCCCCCCCCTTCTTTGTGCTTCCAGGATCTGTGCTGCACAGACTCCACTTGTGAACGTGGAAAACTAAGCTAGTACTCTAGCATCTCAGGATCCATAAATGGGGGCTTTAATCAAGGATTTTCAGACATAACAAGTGGTTGCACAAAGAGCCAAACTAAACCTACGCGTTTCAGACATCTGATATTCAGCATTCCAGGGTGAATTGCAGAAGTCTTGATTAAGAAGGTTTAATACTGGAAAGATTGAGTCTTTGCCTAAACTTGATGGATTTGTCAATAAAAGTTAAAAAGATCTAAAAGAAATCAAGAACTCACCAAGGAGAACTCTGAAGACAAAAAAATGACTACAGGAAATTCTCAGGAAACGTTACTTTTGTGGACACCAGCAGTGAAACAAATTCAGGATGCCATTCCCTACATACAATACAGTAGGTAGTACTATGTCAGTATGGCAGTACTATGTTGCAGAGTTTCAAGTTCCCCAATCATCTGGTTGTCCCAGATCAAGACCAGCAATCATAATTTCTGATATGAAGTTGAGAACCCCAAAACTAATGGAATTAATAATGAGTACTGACCTTTAATAAAATAATACTTTTATTG
This sequence comes from Bufo gargarizans, assembly GCF_014858855.1. NCBI lineage: Eukaryota > Metazoa > Chordata > Amphibia > Anura > Bufonidae > Bufo > Bufo gargarizans. The sequence continues at coordinate 43,511,480 of NC_058085.1, forward strand.
TCCTTCCAAAGTATTTAAAGTTCTGTAACATGATATTACATTTATATTTATAACCATATAAAAAAATATACCCTAGACAACTATATTAAGTTCAGAGTGATCCATGATCCAGTTGGGTGTAGGCAATGGAATCTTTCTATATTTTCAATTTCAGATATCATGGGCAGTGATAAAACTTCCACCACGTAACCACTGGCAGTGCTATGAATCCCATGGAGGGTGAAGTCCAGAGTCATCTGCTCCTACATATTCACTCAGCAATGACCGTGTGTCATAGCATCTTCTCTGTAATGCCTTAATGGGATTAGTTCCACCCTGTGCCAACCAAATGTTCACAATTTGGTGGCTCAGTAGGATAGTGTCTGTTCCTAGGTGCATGGTATGTTATGATACCTGCTCCCGGGTTTTTACTTTCTCTTAGCTCAATAGGATGGTGTCACTTACCTAAGTTACCCACTAGAACAGTGTTTGCCCTCCTTGGCTAACTAGTATGATGATCATCCACTGGTGACTCATTTAGGTTCACCCTATGTGGTTCAATAGTATGACGACCATTCACAGGTGACCCATTAAAATGGTGTCCATTCTGTGGTGGCTAAATGGAATAGTGTCCTCTTGTTGAAGGCTCAGTTGTCACGGAAGGTATATCAGCAGGGAAATAACCAAACACAGTAAAGTAAACAGAACAATATACTAGGCCCAAAAGCTAGGGAGAAAGGGTCACCTCCTAGCGATCCCTGAAGCTTTCCCTATACTGCTGTGCACATGTGCATATGGTGGATATGCACATGCCCTCGTGCCTACGTCTATATACCCTGGGACAACCCTGAGCAGAAGGGAAAGGGGAAAAGGTGACCTGCTTCCTCAAGCAGGCGGAAGCAAGCGTCTCACTAGAGGCCTAGACAAAAGACAACAAGGGAAGAAACAGAGAGGACTTATCTTGAGCTGAGCTGGAGCAGACAATCCACAACACATGCAAAGCCCACAGGAATGAACTATAACCCGCACAGGCCACTGGGAGAAGGAGGAATAAATAGCCTCGCTAACAATCAACCCAGTACACCTGAGGGAAGGTGGATCCAGCTCAACTCAAACCAAAACAAAGAGACGAGTCCAACCTGTGCAGACAGCCTGGCAGATCTCCGCACATTCACAGGGCAAGGCATGACATCAGTGGGATGATGTCTACTCCCAGGTGACGTATAACAATAGTGTCCACTCTATGGTAGCTTTATAAAATGATACCAACTCCCAATCAACCCATTAAAACTGTACCCATTCTCAGATGCCACAATGGGATGATGTCTACTTCCAAGTGACACTATGAAATACTGCCCACTTTGTGGTGGATTAGTAAGATAGTGTCTACTCTCTGGTGGCTCTGTAGGATAATGTCTACTCCCACTTAACCCTATAGAATAGTGTCCACTCTCTGGTAGCTATAAAAAAAGCTACCAGCTCCCAAGTGACCCACTGAAACTGTCTATTCTCTAATGGCACAAAAGGATTATGTCTACTCTCAGGTGACCCTGTGGAATACTGCTCACTTTGTGGTGGTTCATTGAGATGATGTCTACTGCCAGATGACTCCATGGAATAATGTCCACACTTTCATTGCTCCGCGGGATGAAGTCTACCTACAGACCCTATAGAATGTTGCCCACATTCTGGTGGCTCAGTCGGATGATTTTTACTCCCAAGTGACTCTATGGAATAGTGTCCACTTTCTGGTAGCTCAATGGGATTATGTTTACTCCCAAATAACTATGGAATACTGCCCTCACTCTGATGGGTCAATAGGATGATTTCTTCTCGAAGGTGACCTTGTGAAATAATGTCCACTCTCAGTGAGATGGTTTACAATTCCTTCCAGTGAAATTTCAACCATTCCATATTGGCTCAGTGGGAAAAGTCTTTGCTTGTGATTCAGTAGGATAGCATCAACCCCAGAGTTAAATTAGTGGAAAAGCAATGACTCTCCAATGACTCAGACTGCATGTGAACTTGGGATATGGGTCACTCTTTGGTGACCTAGTGGAGTGCTTTCCATTCCTTTGACAACTAGTGGAAAAGTTTCCAGTCCCTGGTGAGTCAGTGTCCACAATCCAGTCCCAGGGAACCCTGATAGAGCCTACCGTTCCCCATCACACCATTTTGTGCTTCCTCATGGTCCCGTGAGTTGGCTTTTGACCCCTGATCTAATCTGTAGATGAAGACTCCAAGTTATACTTGTAAAAAGATGTCATGATGCAGTTTCCAACTTGCATAACATTGTTATCTCCTACATTTGGCAATGGCTCTAATCTTTCATTCCATCTGTAATGTAACCAAACATAAAACATAGCAGAGTTGATGTGACATCAGATAGACCTGATTCAATATGACTCGTTAAACTTGTAACTAGGACTGTAACATCACTTGGGGATTTTATGTTTAATACACATATCACAATGTGGAAACATTTTACTGCTTTATTAGTTTGTTTCCAATGAAGGTCAAATCGGAGAGTATCGTAAAGTCTTGTTTGAACCCGTCTTTGTGGGATCTGAACGAGATAGAGTCATTTTAATGGAAAAATGTAGTATTAAATAAAATTGCATAAAAAATAAACAATCACAGTTTTCTCACACCAGTTGGATACATCACAACATCCATCTTAGAAATGTTCTGTACTGCTCTGGAATATTGCTCTTACCACTGCCAGTATGTGACCTCCTGTTCCCTTTCATAAGGGTTGGCCTAATGTTGGATGGTGCCCTATGCAGTACCCTACCACCACCAAATAGTACTTACAGTGTGGTACCCAAGTAACAGTGCCAAAATATTTGGTAGGATTTTGATACTGATGGCTTATCCACAAGATGGGTCATCAATATTAGATTGGGGGTCTTTCACACGGGTCCCCTGCCAATCAGCTATTTGAAGAGGCCTCCTCCTAGGCCAGTGACATCATGTTCATTGGTCACGTGGCCTAGGTGCAGCTCAGTCCCATTCAAGTGAATGGGGCTGAGCAGCAATACCAAGCACAACTACTATATCATGAATGGCCCTGTGCTTGTTGAGGTGCGAGAAGGCCGCAGCACTCATCGGATTCCGCAAACGTCTGGTCAGCGATGGTCCCAGGATGACCTATCCAATTATAAAACTACTATGCAATTCATTTTATGATTCATGGTAGTTATAAGCCTCAGGAGCCTGATCATCTTAGGGGTCCCCTACAGCAAGGGCATTTGATGCACAGGTCGCACACCCCTAAGGCCAGCCCTGCTTTTCGCCTCATTATATGATTTATTTTGCATTTTCATCCCATATTTCTTATCCAATTTTTTATTGTTTTAAAATCTAAAACCCCTTCACAATCGAAGATCACTTTTTTTTTTTTATTCCCTTGGGTTTCACCTGAGTGCTAACTACACATCAGACAGAAGTGCTTATGGTAAGATGACATGTGTAACCATTGTCAGTACACATGTGAGTAGGAAATATCTCTGACAATACAGGCCGCACCCCTATAATCCAGGAGAGAGGTGGAGCCCGAGGACTGACAAAAATCTCAGGACTTGCAAAGAGTCTATCAGAGGAAACTCAGACAGGAGTCAAAGCTCAGGTACAGTATATAGCAGTTCATTATATGTTTGTGCCTAGGTTTTATATATATGTATAATTATGAATCATTTTATTTATTATTCTATATATATATATATATAGTTTTATTTTTTATACTCTATAAGTAAAATGTATTTTGTACTAGTTTTATTATTTTATTATTGTATTTATTCATATTTTTGTCTTTTTTCCTACAAACACTCACAATGACTGTAATCTATTATACTAATTTATATTAAAGGAGGCAATTATTATCTAAGCAGGATAATTACCAGTATTATTATGTTATGTGATACTGTTATTATTATTATTTTAAGAATTATATTTTAATGTAAAAGAAGCAGTCAATGAATGGACAGGGAAGCTACCTGCCTTAGTACTAATTAATTAATAAATTAATATAATTTTTATTATAGTTATATTCTGTATCATTTTTGGCCTTATTTTCTTTGATTTGCATAGAAAAAATAATAAAATAATAAAATTATTTCTTCTAATTGTAATTATTAGAATTCTAAATGTTGCTATTTTTTATTATAGTTATAGTCCATATAATTTATCTTTATTTTATTACCATTGCAAAAATAATAATTTATCATCAAACATTTTTAATGGAAATATCTAGTAATAAGGGAAATAATAATAGTTCTTAATTAATACACATAATTATAGTATATATAACTTAATAATTGGATTTTAATTTAATTATAATTCATTATTAATAGTATTATTTTTTTATTATCATTATTATAATTAATAATGTGTATATTTAGCGCCAACATATTCTGCAGCGTTTTACAATCAGGGCGTTCAAGTACAAACAGAGTCATAAATAACATAGCAGCAAACAGGTCAACAATTAAAACGAGGCGTTAGGGCCCTGCTCGTAAGTGCTTACAGTCTATGAGGAGATGAAGGTGACACAAAAGGTAAAGATTAATTAATAGTAGAATTATATTAATAGTAGAAATAAGAAATATATACATACAGATAATATATCTTACAGTCTGATAATGAGGTAAATAATACTGACATTTACAGATTTTTGCTAATATTACTTTTACACTATATCAGGCAAGATGACCAGTATGAAAATAGATTGTCCCCTGTTGCTGCCTTGCAGGTGCTGTTTATTGTAGCCTGTAAGGCTCTATTCACATCTGCATTCATCAATTCCGTTGTTCTGCAGAACAATTAAATAGACAGCGTTCCAAATCCTTTACAGGCACCAGTGGCTCCTGAAGGACCTCATTGACTTATAACTGGTCTGTAAGGTACCACTCATGGTGGAATCTACGAAAAACAGAGAGGAAAACGGAGCTTAATATGTCCATGGTTTGTTCAAGTGGTACTGACAGCAAGTTATAATAAGTTCTTTGACAGAATACAGGCTGCCATAAACAGCACAGGTGCTTTCCTGAAGGCAAGATGCTGTGAAAGGTGCTACATTTTCTAATATTATCTTCAAAGTATCAACAAGGTAGAACTCCAAATTATTTGACCCCTAGCTTGAGAAACTACGGGCGGTTGAGACAAGCATCTCAATGGCGTCAGGCTCCATGGCACATCTGGTGGCCACCCTGGGTATGGACTGTACAGAAGCCTGACTTCAATCTATGGACATTCTTTACAGTATAATGCTAATCCTTGATTACATAATGTAGTTTCCTCCTCCAGAAGACAGAAACCAGCCATCTTTGTGATGTTAATTTAGGCTTACTCTCAGGGTGTTGCTAAATTGTCCTTGTGAGAGGTTAATAGAGAAGTCCAGGATTGGAGACTGTACTATTGTGAGTTGTTAGGAGCCGTTTCCTGCAGATATCTTTTATATTGCTCTGTTTATACTACGTCCACTCTTATCATGAGGAGCACATTGTTACTCAGTATGTTATTATTAATATTATCCAGTGGCCACCATCAAAGGCAAAGAACATGGAAGTTCTCTGAAGTCCCACAGAAGAACTTCATCCATGTTCCTCAGCATCATGATCTCATTTAGGTTAAAATTACACTCTAGATTCTTAGTACTATTACTGTATGAGGACCTTAGACATGTAACCCAAATTATTTCTAAAGTGATGATTCACAGGCAAATGGATATTTTGGATAAATATTAGAGTAATGGTTTTGGAATGTTGCCTAATTCTAATTATATACATATCACTTACTACACATGCAGGATTCATTAGATTTGTCACAACATAGTTTACTTTACTATCTCCAGTATCAGTTGAAGTTACTCTTAAGCCTATATTACACTGGCCAATTGTGGGCCAGTTCATTGTTAACGAGCATTTGTTTAATCTAATACAGCCCTTAGCTTTCTTAGCCATATTTTTCTAATCTTGGACACCAGTCCAAGGTCCTCTAAAATGAGAGACACTCTTTGCAATGATTCTCTGAATTGACTTAAAGGGGTTGTCCGGGTTCAGAGTTGAACCCGGACAAACCCTTATTTTCACCCAGGCAGCCCCCCTGAGGCTAGCATCAGAGCATCTCATGATCCAATGCGCTCCCTTGCCCTGCGCTAAATCACGCAGGGCGAGGGCTCTTTTGTTTTCAATAACGCCCCCGCCAGTGTGTTCGGTGACGTCACCGGCTCTGATGGGCGCCCTTTAGCACTGCCCTAGCCGTTTTACTGGCTAGGGCGGCGCTAAATCCCACCCATCAGTGCCGGTGATGTCACCGGGGTTCCTGGCAGCCCCATGGAGAGCCCCGGTACGTCACCGGAACTCCAAAAAATGCCTTTGCCCTGCGCGATTTAGCTCAGGGCAAAGGAGAGCATCGGAGCATGAACTGCTCCGATGCTCCTGTCAGGGGGGCTGCCGGGGTGAAATGGAGGGATTTCTGGGTTCAGCTCTGAACCCGGACAACCCCTTTAAAGGAAGGTTCTCATTTGTCGGGGACCCCTCTATGACTTAGAGTAAATGGAAAGTACTTGTACAAAGTGGAGAATGATAGTTTCAGTTCCCGCATGCTCTTGGCTCAGATAACATGACCTCAATGGTCTGGATGGAAATCTCTAGGATGTCTTGGGCAAAATACAAAAAGTATTCCTGAACCCTTAATTTTGCTTTGTAGTCATTTCTCCTCCAGTAATTTATCCCCTGTGGTGGTCAATCTAAATTCTACAAAAGTAGCCACAGAGTATGACTGATCTCCCACTGTGATGGAGTCTCGGCTGCCAGAGGGATAGGGTCTCTGTGAATGTGATGATGTCTCACTGAGATGTCTTGCCATGTTATTAATCTTCTCCGTATAGGTCTCAATCTCTCCATCTACCTGGTTCTCCATCTGTACCCTATTTCCATACATGTTGAAATGTCTGAAAATGATGGCTCTTTCTAAGACCACTGATGCTCCAGCTCAGCTGTCCAAATCTGAAGACAAGGGCACTAGGTTGTAACACTCACCCTGATATTCTATGCATAAGTTGATGACTTTGCTCCTCATCACTTAAGATGTTTTTTCTTGGTACCCACAAGGGCCTAGAAGGTTCAAAGTACATACTCAAACACAATAAAAAGTCCCCACTATTCTAATACACTCCAATCCCAGATGGTTATACAAGGGTGGAGGACAAATAGCCACTCCTTGCCAGAGGTTAGGGCAACTGGTTTGTGCACTGGTGACTAGATTCTAGAAGGCTCATCTTAGGTTGGCCCAAGGCCAGCCATACACATTAGATAGCTATAAATCCCGATTACTCCATACACGTGCAGGCTCAGCATATCCAAGCATGTATGTATTCTCAGTAGGAAGAGGAGAGGAAGCTACTGCTAGACTTCAGGCAGTGGATTATTTCCCCCAAGAGCAAAAGGATTGGGCTGTTGAAGTCCAACATGCCTGATCCTTATCTCTCCCAACATCTGCTGTCAGGGGAGAGTCGGGAGGCCCCTATTTACATTAGATGGTAGGCCGGTGTCATCAAAACTTGCCAGTTTGGGCTACATACTAGGGCTCAGATTTACTACTTAGGCTGTCTAGACCTGCACCCGATTTATCACAGTGGCTCAGGCTGGTACATGGATTGCAGGATAAAACTTACCAGGAAAGATTAAAGGACCTTAACATGTATAGCTTGGAAGAAAGACGAGACAGAGGGGATATGATAGAAACTTTTAAATACATAAAGGGAATCAACAAGGTAAAAGAGGAGAGAATATTTAAAAGAAGAAAAACTGCTACAATAGGACATAGTTTTAAATTAGAGGGGCAAAGGTTTAAAAGTAATATCAGGAAGTATTACTTTACTGAGAGAGTAGTGGATGGATGGAATAGCCTTCCTGCAGAAGTGGTAGCTGCAAATACAGTGGAGGAGTTTAAGCATGCATGGGATAGGCATAGGACCATCCTTCATATAAGATAGGGCCAGGGGCTATCCATAGTATTTAGTATATTGGGCAGACTAGATGGGCCAAATGGTTCTTATCTGCCGACACATTCTATGTTTCAAGGATAGACATTTTGTCTAGCTATATACCAACTATTGGTTGGCTTACTTTGAGACAGAATTTTGTGCCAGAATGGTGGGAAAATTTAGCTTTTTTTTTTTGAAGAAAAATTTTGCATCTTAGACCACGTTCTTTCCCATGAGACTCTGCCCTCACACAAAATAGCACCAATTTACACCACTTTTTAAACAGATATGAGGCACATTAGAAAATCTGGGAACCCATTGGTAGGGCTAGTTTAATTATCAAATACACATCCCTAGACCATCAGTAGAGAACCCCCATAAGAGCACTGAACCCTCAAAAGTCATTATGACAAACAAGGTGAGCACAAAGTGACTATAAATAATGAGACCTGTGAGATCATAGCCTGGAAATCTGACTGGACTTTTATATTTTTCCAGGCCATCAGATGAAGTGAAGTGCTAGGTGTCCAAACGTGGCATCAATCAGTGCAATCTCACTCGCAGGGATTTTAGGAGCACTTCTACACCCTGTGAGTCTTCACTACAATTTACAATTTTTTGTATTGTCTCCAAGAGTCACCCACCTCTTGCTTTGGACAATAGAAGTGTCTCTCTATAGAGTATAGCAGTATCATGGGCTGAAGAGGTAAAGCTGGGGAAAGAGAAGACACCACAGGTATTCAGAATCTCGCAACACCGATACATTATGTACACATCTACGTGATTGATGTGTAAATGAGAGTCACACAATGTACTTCAATAATGGAATTCTCCTGGTTTGTTCTCAGGTATATTGGTCATTTTCATTGTGGACTGCCTCTGAGCTGTGAGGTCAAAGTGATGTTTACCAAAAAAGTATGTTAATCCCTTTGGGCTAGATACTCTTTTTCAGGCAGCCACAAGACATATCCACCTAATATAACTTTTTGCCCCTGCGCAAATACATATTAGACCATTCCAAACTCAAGGGGGTTCTCTAGAGAGACAAATAAGTTGCAGAATCTTCTGTTCAGCTATGGTCTACTTTGTATGCATTGTATAGGGAGGTTTTAAGGACTTTTCCAAGAGTTTTTTTTACTGATGACTTATCCTCCTCATCATTATCTGATCAGTGGGGTTCCTACTTCCAGAACCGTAGCGATCAGCTGTTTAAGAGGATAGTTTATCACAAAAAAAAAAAAAAACTCTCTGAAAACCTTGTCCCTATTATTGGGTCTCAGAGGACATGGCTTTAGAGAAAGTTGACAGGTAGAAGAGAGGGGGTTTATGCCGTTTTCTCTATAGAGCATCCATGGATGCAGAAGGTAAATAAGGTATTCTAGAACAAGTGGAAGTGCCATCAAAGCTAGAGGATTTTTTGGTACTTTAGTACACTGCAAAATGGTCCCAAATAATAAAAAGACGGACCACGATCCAGTATCGGATCTTGTACTTCTTTTCCACTTGGGATTCCATACCCAGGAGTACTTTGATTAAGTCTAGGTCACTTCTTAGTCTACAAGAATCCTTAAAGAGCTGTTCACATGTAAAGTTTTTATGGCACATACCCAAATTTGCCACAAATATCTGATAGGTGCGGGTCTTATATCTGGAATCCAAAGCTATTGGGAAATTATGTGTCCTTAAGAAAAGTACAGCAGCTTAGCATTGGCTAAGTTCCCCATTTTTCCCAGATAGGTCTCAGAGAGCTTTTCTTCTGGAGCTTCTCTTTAAAGTTTGTAATCATATAATGTACGGTACATGATTAAGCAGTAACTGCAGGTGTGGCTTTAGTGAGTATCAAGGAAATACTCACGTGAAAAAACATTAAAAGATCCTTGTGTTATTATTAGGATTTTTGAGTCAGTGCCAAAATAGACAGAGCCAGAATATGCTCCTAGGAACAGGGCTGTCTTTACAGGGAAATACTGGTGAAAACTGGTGATACTTCCACTGTACTCTATCCTTGGATAGTCCTTCACAGTACTTTCTAAGAAATCACTTTTTGGCCTCCATATGTTCAGGCTATTGCTTACCACCACCAGTGGGTGACAGTCCTAATGGAGAGAGGAACATTTGCCCTGTGGGAAGGACAGTCTAGCTATGGCTCTGCTTATTAGGGTGGCTGTCACTGTCAGTCCCAGGCTAGGTGTTAGAAGGTCGGAGAGGCTGTCTGCACGTGATGTCATCTGACAGCCTCTTTAATTTTCACTTTGTTGTTGATGGTATTGACCAGTCAGGTGCAGCATAGTGGTCATTACTATTTAAGTCTGGCTACTACCTTTACTCCTTGCGGTGAATTGCTTTATTTGCAAGTGGAAGAGCTGGTGTGTGTTGTCTCCTCTGGTGTTCCTTTCTTCTACTTCAGCAGTTAAGTGTCTTATTCCTTTGTATTTGTTTTGTGTTGTTTCCCCTGCCTTCTGGTATCTAGTCTGAGTCAAGACCCCTGTTCCTTCTGCTTAAGGAACGGGTAGTTTTTGGGCCCTATCACTACCTCAGGGCATTACAGGGTAAGTCAGGCTTTAGGTTCCAGTGAGTGAACGGTCCTACCACTGAGGTCCGTTCATTCGGTTAGCAGTCAGGGCTAGGGTTAGGATTCATTAGGTGGTGACCTTTTCCTCTCCCTAGTTTCTAGGCCAGATACCCCCCCCCCCCTCTTGTGTTTGGTGTGGTGTTCCCTCCCACACCTCGTCGTGACAGTGGCTTTACGTAAAGGAAGATTTTCCTTTATCGAGGTCCAGTGCAGGCAGGGATTTCAGCTCCAAAGGACTGAGAGGTCCTGTGAAGGATCATTCCACAATCAGTTTATCCCTGGGTGACTGCAAAAATTAAGTCAGCTGTCCAAACTGGACAACCCCTTTTTACCATATTGTCCCAATTAATATGGCTGCCATTACAGATGCTACAGGGTTTGCCACCCAGTCTTCCCAGGAAAAAATATTACAAAATAGACTACAGGAAAGCTTTGTCAGAAGAAGATGGCTTAAAGACCTGCAATTTTTTGTAATTTTTGAAAAAAAAATTATGCTTTTTGAGCAGTAGCGTCGTCGATAGGGATCAGCTGCAGTCTAGAATCTGCAGCTGGCAAATTAAGGAGAAAGTAAACCGAATACTTCCGCCCTGTCTATAAGCTTAGTTCAGGTCAACAACACTATACAAAGATCTGGAGATTATTACATTTACCCGGACATGGGTCACCGGCCCTCGCCTGGGCACCCATCGCTTTACAAATATAATAGACTTGTGGCTTCCTCTTCATGTTTTTACATAAATCTAATTGTTTAGGGAGTGTGAGCTCTTGGCAAAACACTGCGGCATTGAAAGGCAGGTAACATACAGAAAATGCTAGAAAATTGCTTAAATAACAAATTCCTCTATCATATTCTATTGGCTATTGCCGCAATACAAGCTCTAGGTGTGCCCCAGTAGGTAGCGTCAGTGTGTATAGGTGAATGGGAATATCAACTTTAGGGGTAATATCAGCTGCAGATTTGCCACGGACATTGTTTTACAGGCGGGTTTTAGAGCAGACTTTGGATTTAACGCAAATTTGGACATTGTGGATTTAACGCAAATTTCACTCAATGAATTCTAAAGAGTGAAACAGTGCTGAAAATCTTCAGAGACTCCATCCGGCATGGATATACCTTACACCCCCATAGCAGAAAAATCCAACGCGTATTTGCCACGGAGTAAGGGTCCATTCACACGTACGTAAGTGTTTTGCAGTCCGCAAATTGCGGATCCGCAAAACACGGATACCAGAAAAGAATAGGACCTTTTTTGCGGGGCTGTGGAACGGAACTACGGATGTGGACAGCACACGGTGTGCTGTCGGCATCTTTTGCGGCTCCATTGAAATTAATGGGTCTCCACCCATTCCGCAAAATTGTGGAACAGATGCGGACCCAGAACTACGGATGTCTGAATGGACCCTTAGGGATCATGCACACAAACATATTTTCTTTCCGTGTCCGTTCTGTTTTTTTTTGCAGACCGTATGCGGAACCATTCATTACAATGGGTCCGCAAAAAAACCCGGAAGTTACTCCATATGCATTCCATTTCCATATGTCCCTTTCGTAAAAAAAAAAAAAATAGAACTGCTCCTATTATTGTCCGCATTACGGACAAGGATAGGACTGTTCTATCAGGGGCCAGCTGTTCCGTTCCACAAAATACGGAATGCACACGGACGTCATCTGTATTTTTTGCGGATCCGTGTTTTGTGGACCGCAAAATTCATACAGTCATGTGCATGAGGCCTTAATCTGCATGTGGACACCCACTGAAGTATGGACAACTGCCTTGCTGTTGAGCATTTTTATCATTTTTGCAAAACACAGCATGCTCTAGGTCCAGCATGAGTTATGTCATTTTCCCAATAGGCTTCTCCATAGTACTTGAAAAACTCTAGAAAATTGCATGTGTGAAGTACTACACATAAAAAAGACATTAAAACAAAACAAAAAAAAACTAAAAGACAGAACTCCTAAGCCCCCTCTAATGGTGAGCAGAATTTTATAACTTAAAGGGATTGTCCGAGATTAAAAGCATTTGGAAAAATTTTAAAAATTGTGCTCACCGGGTAAATCTCCCTCCAGTCCAGTGCTGCTACTCCAGTGGGTCCCAGCGATTACATGCCATACATGTGTACATGACCACTGCAGCCAATCACTGATCTCAGTAGTGAGACTAGAGGCTAACATGTACAACACAAGAACACTGAGGCCAGTGATTGTTCACATCAGCATGTCTTTACTACAGGACAAGTGGAGGACCTGTTGACATCACTGCTAGTAATTTCTGTTCTGCTCCTGTAACGGAAATAAAGGAAGTGCCAGATTCGGCACATAGCTGACATGAACGGCACTGAACAGATTCCAATGACTACATTGGAATTTGTACATTTTCTATATGGGAACCAGTTTTTTTTACCGGACCAAAAAGTTCAGCATGGAAGACTTTTTTTGTCCTGTCTTTTTGACGGAATCTGTGACTAAGGCCTGGAACAGAGCCTCCATTACCGATGTCAACTAGGTCTAGAGGACTAGAGCCATGGCGCTGGAGAGGATTTACCAGATGAGTATACGTTTTTACAAAATTAATTTCTGGACAGCCCCATAAAGATAAAATTCAGCACCAACCAGTGGGAGCTTAGGAGCTTAATGAATACGATTTATAAATTTAAGTCAGTGGTCATGCAGTATACAGCAAACTCCTGAGCTCCCTCTAGTGGTGACTGCAGGAAACCAACATTTTATTATTTAACGTTAACACTATGCGGTAGCTCCACACCCTATAAAGATGTATTAAGAAATTAATCAGCACAGAATGTTAGACCTAAAAAGGACAAAGTGTTAAAAAGTTACAGGCTATGTACACATTTGGAGTCAATTTTTTTATGATTGCATTTAACTTATTTTTGGGCTAAAAATCATATTTTCAATTAGCCTTTATCAAAAATATTGAGCTGTTTAGTCACAAATAATTTTTCTAACTGGGTGACTGGTACTTTCACTTTCACTTTGTGCTGGTCATCTAATTACCCTTATCCCTAAACTACTGAGAGGTCATAAACACTTTTTTAAGCCACATTCTTATCAGTAAGATAAGGATTGAGATGTAATGAGTGTTTATGATGTGAGAGAGCAGAGATAAGGAGCCCCTCTGCTCCTCAGATGACGGAAAGGACAAGAAATCCACAGGCAGCTAGTTGTCACACCGGTGACAGGTTTTAGAAGGTCTGAAAGATTATCTGCACATTAGTGATCTGACAGCCTCTTTTGGTTTTGGTTTCACTTTGTCTGTGTGTTGCTTGTATGTCCACACCTTCTGTTCAGATTTGGATCATGTGACCTTTACCTCCCCCTATTTAGTCTGACTTTACCCATCACTCCTTGCTCTGGATAGCTTCATTTGATTTTTGGAAGAGGTGGAGTGTGGTTCTAGTTAAAGTCCTGTTCATCCATCATCCATCAGCCTCAGAAGTAAAGTGTTCCGCTTGTTGTATTTTGTATCCCCCCCCCCACCTTTGCTGTTTACTAGGCCTCAGCGAGACGCTGGTTCCTTCACCAGGGAAGGAGCGGGTTGTCTCTGCCCTGTCATTACCATTAGGGCATCCGAGGGCCACCAGGGTTTTCTAGGTTCCTGTGTATGGGCATCTTTACCATCGAGAGGTGCCCGTACGGATAGAAGTTAGGGCCAGGAGCAGGGTTTTATAGGTGGTGACCCTTTTCCTTGCCTAGCGGTGAGGCCTAGTGTCTTTTCCCTTCCGTCTTGTTGTCTTTTGGTTTTCACCCCTACTACATCCGTGACACTAGTAGAGCATGTCAGCTCTGTACAGAAAAAAAGGATTCCATATTGTTACTAAAGACTGAATCGGGTTTGGACTGCTGTATCCTAAAACTAATTAGTTTGAAATCTTCATAAGGCTACATGCACACGACCATTCCTGTTTTTGTGGTCCGTAATTTGCAGAACAGCACGGACAGCCTTTAATATAACTGCCTATTCTTGTCCGCAAAGCGCAGACAAGAATAGGACATGTTATATTTTTTTTGCGGGGCCACGAAACGGAGCAACGGATGCAGACAGCACACTGAAGTGACTGGGTCTGCATCCGAGCCGCCAAAACTGAGGCTTGGATGTGGACCAAAACAACGGCCGTGTGCATGAGGCCTAACAATAAGCCTCTGTATTACCATAAAATGTATGGGCTCCGCAGTGGTCTTGCCATCTTGCTGCATATATTGAGAGACTTGCTCTGTTTCGCGTCAATGAAGTGACACTTTGGTTATGTGCATTAACGTTAATGAGGCACAAAACCAAGTTCAGCTTCGGATTTTGACACTGTAATTTATGGGTGTTGGGTGAAGGTTATGGCACTGATGGTTAACAATTTAACTAGTCCTAAAGACTAGCCGATATTAGCGGGTTTGCTCAATGATTATTTAATATGCTTGTAAGTCTTAAAGGGGCTGTCTTTAGGGAGCTCCTGGGCAGACCTGCGAAGGCAAGCATACTTACTTGTTTGCCGGCGGTGGTTCCCCGCTCTTTCTCTCCCTGGCCTCGGCTGCTCTGCTGCACTCCCAGTATGTAAACTTCTGTTTTGATGCAGCAACTGGCTGCAGTGGTGACCTGCTCCCCTTATGTTATATCACATGGTCACATGATGCAAGAGGAGCAGGTCACTGCTGCGGCTAGCGATTGGCTTCAGCAGCATCGAAACGGAATTATACATCCTGGGAGTGAAGCAGAGAAGCCAAAATTGGGGAGAGCAGGAGCAGGGAGTATTCTTCCCTTTGTAGGTCTGCCCAGGAGCTCCCTAAAGGTGTACAAACCCTTTAAGGCTTACTTACATATTAGAAAATCATTGGGCAAACCGGCTAATATCAGCTAGTCTTTAGGGCTAGGTAACTTGTTAACCATCAGTGCATACCTCCCAACTTTTGAAAATCACAAAGAGAGACAATATGTGCGGCACGCATCATGGCAGTTTTTTTCATACTAGGCCCAGGGGTGTCTTTTATGCGGGGCAAGTTGCTCCTGGAGGGCCCAAGGCAGCTGGATCTTTAAGCCACGCTGGCCAGTGGCGTAGCATGGGGGGGGGGGGGGGGCAGCGATACAGATAGATGTGCTGCGGTGGGGCAGGGGAGGGAGAGTTGTCTCCCTACCCCGTTCCTCTGATAGGCTGCAGGCACTAGGCCTGATGGAGGTAAGTATAAGTGTTTATTTTTTTATATGGTACTACTTACTGGCACATGATTGGGGGGCATCTATGAGGGCATTTGTTACTGGCACATGATTGGGGGCATCAATGGGGACACTTGTTACTGGCACATGATTGGGGGGCATCTTTGGGGCACTAGTTACTGGCACATGATTGGGGGGGCATCTATGGGGTACTTGCTACTGGCACATGATTGGGGGGCATCTATGGGAGTACTTGTTACTGGCACATGGTTGGGGGTATCTATGGGGGCACTTGTTACTGCCATTTGATTGGGGGCATCTATGGGGCACTTGTTACTGGCACATTATTGGGGGGCATTTATTGGGCACATCTTACTGGCACATTATTGGGGGGCACTGTGGGGGCATCTATGGGGGCACTTCTTACTGGCACATTATTGGTGGCACTTTTTACTGGCACATTATTGGGTGGCACTATGGGGGCATCTATGGGGGCACTTCTTGCTGGCACATTATTAGGGGCACTATGGGGGCATCTACTGAGGCCACAAAGAAGGAGTATTTTATATGGGGGAAGGGAGGAGAGGAACACTATGGGGGCTTCTACTGAGGCCACAAAGAAGGGGTATTTTATATGGGGGGGATCTGTATAGGGGTATTTTATACTGGGGCACATTATGGTGGGTACTATGGGGAAGGGGAGAGAGAAGTAGTATGGGCTCATCTATGGGGGGCACTAAGAAGGGGTATTTTATACTTGCAAATTATGGGGACACTGAGGGCATCTACTGGGGTACTATATATGGGGTATTTTATACTGGTACATTATGGGGGGCACTAGGAAGAAGGGGGAGAGGAACACTATGAGGGCATTTACTAGGGGTATTTTATACTGGCACATTATGGGGGCACTATGGAGACAATAGCTCAACTGGGGGCATTAAAAGGGGGTATTTTTTGCACTTTAATATCTATTTGACTATTAGCACATTAAATCATCAGATTATAGATATTTTAAAGTCCAAATTGCACCAAATAATGAAGTTCTGGTCTAATATACAGGTAGAAACCATACAGACACTTTAGTAAGGAACAATTTAGTAAATTTATTAATGCACATTTCTTTATTAATTCCCCAAGTCAAAAAGAGGGACATTTAAGGATCAAAGAGGGACAGACGTACTTGGGTCAAAAGAGGAACTGTCCCTCCAAAAGTGGGACACTTGGGAGGCATGATCAGTGCTATACCCTTCACCAGTCACCCCTACTGCTACACCAAAGCTCAGTCTATTATTCAAGACCTTGTGGAGGTATGGGCCTATCTGTACTGCTGTGCCATAACATCATGAAAGCATGGGTCACGTCAAGAATCGCCAACGATCTGGTTAAAAAGTCACTCGACAAATTCCCTGCTCCACCTACTTTATAATCTTCTTTTGAAGATTCCTCAAACATCTCCCAGAGTGTAGGAAGCCTTAACGTGTCTTTGCCATGAATTTCTTATCTTCAGTCCATCGCTTGTACATGACGGAACCTTGTAAGTTATATGTTCTTTGACTATGCTTGTAATTCTTCAGACAATGATGGGCACGACGCCAGTCCGGAGGGAAAAAAATAATAATGAGTGACCAGGGCAAATTTAAGTGATGGTAGAGGAGCCACGTTACTACTTAAAGATGGATAGACAGCCAGCTCCATGCCAAAGTCAGTAGGTAAAAAAACTGGTTAAGCAGCATTCAGTGATTATTCACGTCAGTACCTGGAATCGCTGCATGGGATGACTAGGAAAATGCCTTTCGCACAACATTGAAAACTCCCTGTTTTACTTTTAGTTGTCTTCTGCTTTCAGATTTTCCTGACGGAGAAGAAGTTCGGGAGGAGGACAGACCTTTGACTCTCCAGGGCCACAACCAGTAAGTCCCGACTATTAATGATTGACAGTCGCCCTGATATTTTGGCTGTGCTGAAGAAACTCGGTTTAAACCATGATCTAATATGTATTATTATCAAAGACCAATGTAGTTTACTCTACTTTGTGATGTTTGATCTAGTTTTATGTTTGCTATGTAGCTTGTATTATATTGTGTTCATAGGATCTGGTCACTTATCAACTGTATGGCACATGATAGCCTTGGAGATATTAGCTCAGCATCACATGATGGGGGGCTGCACTTCTGTGTGGTCCTCTAAAATTGTATAACATGTGACAAGTCTAGATACATGGCTCAGAAGAAAGTATCACACATGATAAGCTTAGATATACCAGCTCAGCAGAAGGTATCACACATGATAGGCTTAGATACATGGCTCAGCAGAAAGTATCACACATGATAGGCTTATATATACCAGCTCAGCAGAATGTATCACACATGATAGGCTTAGATACATAGCTCAGCAGAAAGTATCACACATGATAGGCTTAGATACATAGCTCAGCAGAAAGTATCACACATGATAGGCTTAGATATATAGCTCAGCAGAAAGTATTACACATGATAGGCTAAGATATACCAGCTCAGCAGAAGGTATCACACATGATAGGCTTAGATACATAGCTCAGCAGAAAGTATCACACATGATAGGCTTAGATACATAGTTCAGCAGAAAGTATCACACATGATAGGCTTAGATATACCGACTCAGAAGAAAGTATCACACATGATAGGCTTAGATACATAGCTCAGCAGAAAGTATCACACATGATAGGCTTAGATACATAGTTCAGCAGAAAGTATCACACATGATAGGCTTAGATATACCGACTCAGAAGAAAGTATCACACATGATAGGCTTAGATACATAGTTCAGCAGAAAGTATCACACATGATAAGCTTAGATATACCGGCTCAGAAGAAAGTATCACACATGATAGGCTTAGATACATAGCTCAGCAGAAAGTATCACACATGATAGGCTTATATATACCGGCTCAGAAGAAAGTATCACACATGATAGGCTTAGATACATGGCTCAGCAGAAAGTATCACACATGATAGGCTTAGATATACCAGTTTAGGAGAAAGTATCACACATGATAGGCTTAGATGCATGGCTCAGAAGAAAGTATCACACATGATAGGCTTAGATATACCAGTTTAGGAGAAAGTATCACACATGATAGGCTTAGATACATGGCTCAGCAGAAAGTATCACACATGATAGGCTTAGATATACAGGCTCAACATAAAGTATCACACATGATAGGCTTAGATACACAGCTCAGCAGAAAGTATCACACATGATAGGCTTAGATATAGCAGTTTAGCAGAAAGTATCACACCTGGTAGGTTTAGTTTAGGTACTCACATGGTTCAGCAAAGAGTATCACACATTATAGACTTAGACACATGGCTCAGAACACAGTATTGTACATGATAGTGCCGCAAATCCTGGAGGAATGGAGCAGAGGATGGGAGTAGTAGTTGCTCTTGCTGTAAGGCTCCTTTCACACGAGCGTGTATTCCGCGCGGGTGCAATGTGTGATGCGAACGCATTGCGCCCGCATGGAATCCGGACCCATTCATTTCAATAGGGTTGTGTACATGTGTGTTGGTTTTCACGCATCACTCTTACGTTGCGTGAAAATCGCAGCATGTTCTATATTCTGCGATTTTCACGCCACGCTGGCCCTATAGAAGTGAATGGAGCTGCGTGAAAATTGCATCGCATCCGCAAGCAAGTGCGGATGTGATGCGTATTTCACGCATGGTTGCTAAGAGATGTTTGTAAACATTCAGTTTTTTATCACGCGCGTGCAAAACGCATTAAATTGCATTGCACCCCGCGTGATAAAAACTGAACGACTGAACGCGATCACAGGCAAAACTGAATGGCTTTGCCTGCGAAATCATGCATTTTTTACTGAATGCATTTGCAACGCATCCAGACCTAATCCGGACACGCTCGTCTGCAAGGGGCCTAACAGTCAATCGCAGTCTTCACACTCATGCCCCCTAGGGCCAGGGCAGTGTTAGGAGGGTGCACCTCAGTGGCGTAACTACCGGGGAAGTGGCTGCTTCGGGGCCCGGGCTGACAAGGGGCCCGGCGCCCGACAGCGTGTCAGTCAAGTTTAATCTTTTTTATTTATATGCAAATTACCTTCCTAACGTGCCCAAGAGGTTGTCCCTCCAGCCGTTTGTGCCCAGCCGCGCCCATTATCGCCAAGCCCACCACCGCCCCGCTGTTAATTATTCACTGCTGTCCTCATCTTTTTTTTCTTCTAAGTGCGCCGTAGTCTTGCGCATGCGCCGATGTTACTCACGTGCAGGCCCATGCGGTGTCCTGGCAGCAGCCTCAAGTAGTGTAATCATGCATGCGTCAGCTTTCTCCGCTTTCTGGCACATGCGCGATTACATTACTTAAGGGCTGCTGCCAGGACACCGCATGGGCCCGCACGTGAGTAACATCGGCGCATGCGCAAGACTACGGCACACTTAGAAAAAACTAGAAAAGACGAGGACAGCAGTGAATAATTAATAGCGGGACGGCGCTGGGCTTGGCGATAATGGACGCAGCTCGGTCGGAGGGACAGCCCTTTGGGCACGTTAGGAAGGTAATTTGCATATAAATAAAAAAGATTTTTATAAAAAATAAAAAGGACAGGTGGGGGTAAAAATAGTATATAAAAAATTGGGCGGGGGGCTGGGGGAGCCCATACAAAAATTTGCTGTGGGGCCCAGGCACTTCTAGTTACGCCCTTGGTGAACCCCTTTTTTTTTCTTACTTGGAGCACTCCCTGATGTTGGCGCTCCTGCCTAATGGTAGTTCGAAAGCCCTTGGTGTTATGGTTTAGTGCGGGTGCGTGGCAGGAGGTGTAGGCTGCATTGGCCGGCGCATGGATTAGGAGTCAGTAAGGTTAGGTTCACATCACGTTTTTGCCATCCGTTTAATGTATGCAAAAAACATATATACGTTAAAGGATGCCTCAGACTGATGCCATACAGTGGCATCCTCCATCACCATAGAGCTCCATTGTAAAAAAAAACTGGATTGGTTAACGTATATGTTTTTTTGCCAGACTCTGCAGGATACTACAGTGTGGTGTACTACGACTGCGCTTTTTTATCCTTTTTTTCCCCCCAACATATATGTTAAACTGATGACAAAAACGTGATCTGAACCCACTCTAACCAGGCCAGTTGTAGAAAGTCAATGTCTCTCTTTACTAATGTGCAGAATGGGAATTGTAGTATATCCAACATTATTACCTCCCAGATAGCAATGTATAGATATGAGTAAGAAAGGGAATTGTAGTACTCATTCCTCTCTATCCTCCCAGAGTCTCTCTCTGCAGAATCTATAGCTGGCAATAGCACTCTTGCAATGGTGGCTGTAATTTCCAACTGAGGTCAGACCATGTACGAAATATGCATCAGCAATGTTCCTTTCACAGCAGTAAAGTCTATAGTAGCCTTTAACAGCAAAATGCCTTATTGTCTGACTTTAAATGCTCAGTCATGCAGTTTCTGGACCTTTTTGGTTCTTTTCTGTTTGTCTCTCTTTCTAGAGTACTCTAAATGGTGAGGTCTTTCACTTAAAGGGGTTGTCCGGGTTCAGAGCTGAACCCGGACATACCCATAATATTATCCAGGCAGCCCCCTGAGGTTAGCATTTGTTTCCGATAGACTTTCTTAGTTCTAGTGTCAACAATTGCCTAGCATCTTCTAGACAGCGTTGGTGTTCCTTCACCCATTCTGTTTCAGGCAGGTGGTTGACTACGTCTGGTACGGCTGCATCTAGGGGAATGTCATCAGGTAATTTTCCTTGTTGAGCGAACGTCAGGTAATATGGTGTGTAACCAGAGGAACAATAGACGGTATTGTTGTAGATTTAGCAGACGATTGTCGGGAAGGAAGCATTACTTTCCGACAATCACCTACTTGTCAGTGAAGGAGACCGCTCATTTACGTGCAATGCCATCGCTCGTCCCCATACAGGTTCATTATTTCCCGGCAGCAGAGCATAATTAGGCAGAATGATCTGCTGCCGGCAACAGTGATTATTGTGACCACATAAAAGATGTGATTACCTGATGAATGAGCAAAATGCTAATTTATTGGGTAATCGGTGGCACCTTTACACTGGAAGATCATCGCTAGCAAGCGTTCCTACAAAGGCTTGTTAGCAATTGGCCGTAGATGATCCTCAGCTAGTGTAATTCAGCCCTAACTCAGGTAATAGAAGCGGGCAATTAATTCTCTTTTGTGGTGGAACAGCTTTCCACATGCTAAGTTTTATTTTCTCAAACAATCCATTACCTTTTGGATGGTATACAGTTGTGCGACGGGCAGGAAGCACCATAGGCCAGGGGTGTCTTTAAAATGTTCTAAGTGGTTTTTTTTTGTTGCCAGTTGCATTTCAGCAACGAGGGACTAAATAAATGGTGTTGGTGGTACCCAAGTGTAGAAATCCCAGAGTGGTGTAAGGGTTGCCTATAATGTCCCTTTGGGTGTTGTGGCGGTGCATGTGTCACGGTGCTCCTACCTGGATATTCTGGAACCCCAGACGTGGTCGCCCGAACCCGCTGCAGAGCAAGGGGAAGATGTAGAGGAGATTGGTAGGAATGAATTGAGTCCAGACTTGTATTAATGTTGAAAACAGCAGCTTTACTTGAATAGGCTTGCATCAGGAAACAATCTTTCAACTTTATCTTAATCACCAGCAAGCTTTGGCATTAAATTCTGGCAGGCAAACACATTCGGATCTGCTACATCTGTCACTTTCTCTAGCTCTGCTGTGCTAACTGGATTAAATAGAAACTTTTCTTTTCTTTCTGCTGTACTTAGCTTGGAGTGGTCTTACTCTGTCTTTATCTTGATCTGTATCTTTTATCTTTTGTCTTTGTCCAGGGAACCTTTCATCCTGGCTTCTGAGGCTCTTAGCTCTTTTCTCTCTTGTTCCAGCAGAGCTGATGGTGCTCCACTGGCCTTGGCGAGGCCCGTCTAACAGGGATGAGGTACTCTCAACTCCAGACCTCTCCCTTAGAAGGGGTAGGTCAGACTGACTTTCACTATCCAAACTCCTCCCTCTCTAGAGAGGGCTAGAATGGAAAGAAGGTTCTATTGTAGGTAAACTAGCTC
Source organism: Bufo gargarizans (assembly GCF_014858855.1). Lineage (NCBI taxonomy): Eukaryota > Metazoa > Chordata > Amphibia > Anura > Bufonidae > Bufo > Bufo gargarizans. The sequence goes on from NC_058085.1 coordinate 43,534,259, forward strand.
TGCCATTGTTGCCGCCATCTGCTGGTATATCCGGTACATTACACTTTAAGGCCTCCTGCACACAAACGTTTTTTTTTCCGTTTACGTTCCTTTTTTTGCGTTCCGTATACGGACTGTATACAGAACCATTCATTTCAATAGATCCACACAAAAAAAATGGAAGTCACTCTGTATGCTTTTCGTTTCCGCATTTCAGTATTTTTGTTCCGTTCAAACATAGAACATGTCTTATTCTTGTCTGCATTACTGACAAGGAAAGTACTGTTTCATTAGGGGCCAGCTGTTTCGGTCCGCAAAATACGTAATTCACATGGATGTCATCCATATTTTCTGCGGATCCGTTTTTTACGGACCGCAAAACCATACGGTCGTGTGCAGGAGGCCTAACAGTTACAAAATCAGAAATACAGCTTTACATTATGCAGGGATCTGGCAATAAATACACAAGATGACACAGAATCCACAGTAGGACATAGTGGGGGCGAGAAAGGGTGGTAATACCATTTGGGGTATTACATTCCCCGGCACTTAATAACTAAGCTGCCCTCGGCTTGTGCTTAGGGTAAATATATATGCTCTCCGGGTACCTGAACAAATACAAAGTGCTGCATAAAGAACAGACTTACAAAGACTGACATATAAGACGGCTACCACTCAATAAGTGTACTTCACTTTATTAAGTACTACTCAACTCTTACTGTACAAAGTGCTCAATACTCCACGATTCGGCCATAGTCGCATATGGAGCGTGGGGGTGTCGCGTACTGTAATCCCTCCACATGGCATGATACGCCCACAAACAGAAGCGTGGCTTCATCCTGTAATCCCTTCCAAGCACCAAGGTGTATAAATAGCTTTTCGCACGGTCACCTTGATGATTAAACAGGTAGCTAACCAAACATTTTTTCCTTAAGGTGGTGCACAAGGCCTTAGGACTAAAATAACCTTGGCTAAACACAAGGCTCTCAAACATATACACAACGAGGATGAGGCTAAGCACTCCAATCTCTCCATACATAATAGCAGCGGGTTACCCTACACGATGTTAGACCTGGTTGTGACGTTCTACCTCTTGGTTTCTCTGGTGTAGCAATAGGCTATGTCACTCAGGAACCATTAGTATTCTGCGTCCTCAGAGGCAGTCCATAATAAGCAACGGCGATGTTAGATCTGCTTGTGACGTACCAGACGTCCTCAGAGGCAGTCCATAAAACTAAGCAAAGACATAAAGTGCTTACTGGTGACCTGAATAAAGTGCAAGGACCATAATCCATACAAAATGCATATAAAATCAATTTGCGGCACCTGAAAAAGAATACACACAATGAGCAATATACTTGAACGTTGCTGAAATAGAAAAAAATTGTGCAAATCACAATGCATATATAAAAGCTAGTAAACTACTGCAATACGGCAATAAAATTACATCAGAGTCCATTTTCTTCTGTGCTTGAGGGTAAAGTGCTCCGAACTAGAACTTTTAGTGCAGCAAAGTCTTTTGTAATCCATGGGAACAGCAATGTCCTTATTTGTAATCCAAATGAGGTAATATTTGTAATCCACATAAGGCACAAAGTAATTTGTAATTCACATGGGTAACAATGGAATAGAAGCACAGGTCATGAGAACCATTTAGTAAAAGGGCTCCCAAACAACCTGAAAAGAGGGGGAAAAAGGAAAAATTGGCGCAATTCATGCGCAACGGGGATGTAAATACTGATGATGGGGAGAGTCCTGACTCTCATGATAATCCAGGTGAGGGCTGAACCAGGGCAACCTAAAAACATAAAACAGATAAAACATGCCAACAGGCCCTCACACTTCATACGCTGTCCACGGGGTGGCTCCCAAAAGTCAGTATTCTTTCAGTGGCAGACTGATGTTGGCGAGAGGTTCCCTATGGGAAGGGCCTCAGGTCCTCTTCACTACTGGAGCTGCTGTAAAAGGACATAAGAGGTTGGTTCTGCCTCTGGTAATCCAGGCGAGCTTTAGTGGTGGAGCACCACTGCCCTCCTGTGGCAGTGCTGGGTAAAGACCGGGTGGTCACCTTCTTCACAGTAGTGGCCATCCTCTGCTTCATCGCAGTAGCTGCTCTGGCCATCCCGAAGGGGTCCAGTATCTCCAGCTGTAGAGGCTCCGGCAAATAATCTTCCTCTCTCGTAGGAGAATCTTGCGCTGCCTCCATCTTCCTCGGCATCTGACAATTGATGACTGTCGGGCTGATAGTTACCGACTCTATAGCCACACATGCTTGCTGTGGAAGAGATGTTGGGGGGCGCTGGTAGGCCCGGCATGAGCAACTCCGGCTCTGGCTGGGGTCTCTCCCTGAAGAGGAGCACTCCATTGCTGGTTTCCTGCAAGCAACGCACCCTACCGGTGATATGAGGATCATCCGGCTACTCTTCGGGTGCAGTCAGGGGTACCATTGGTTTTGGTAAGCAGACCATTGCCACCACGAATAGGCCCTGCAGTTACTCCATGGGGGTGTACTCGACCATGTCCCCCTTGTAAAGGTTATGACGGGCTTGCGGCAGATAAGGCCGCTTCACCAAGCACACCTATTTAAATAAAGTTCCCGTGCTGTTTTACTGTCCTGCACGAACCCGGACCCCCGTTCTACCGAGAACCACATAATACTCCCGGTTCTCCTCTCAAATATAGGGTCCCAGGGCTGAGGCCGGTCCCACACGTTAACGGCCAAATATTCCATGGCCTTTCTATATTCCCACATGTTGCAGGCCCGGGCAGTAATCTCTCTGGGGACCATTGGGTTCAGTCCTTCAAATGAACCATGCTTTCTGGGCGGTGGAGTGGAGAATCTCCGACCGCCTCCGCCATGCCATCTGGCTCGGGGAATGCCCGAGGTACCTCTATAGGGGGTCGCTGGACTTGAGAGGAAAATCTCTTCCGGCGCTGCCTTTGTTTTGGGGTCTTCATCACCGCAGGACATGCTGCCCCATTCCTGCTGTCGTTGACGCACCATTTTGCCATCTTTAGCACAGGCTGGGACTGGAAGTGAAGGAGGGGCTTCCTGGGAGGGGCTTCCACTTCCTCTCTTAGCACAGTAACATCGCTCCCGGTGGGCAGGGCTAGGCTTTCCCGCTTTAACTGGGGGTGTTCCTGAATTTTCCTGGTCTGTTTTGGCAAGAAGAAGCTGCGCCATCAAAGTCAAAGATGGCTGATTAACCCTTCGGATGCTGGCGCGCTTGGTTTTGTGCTTGCCGCTCCGCAATAAACAAATCTAAGTCATTTTTAAAGGCAGTCTTGTAACTCCAATAGGCTATAGAGTTCAATGGCACACAGTTTTAACGTATTCAGATCCTGTTCGAGGCGCCAAATGTGGCGGGTATGAAGGACCATAGGCCAGGGGTCCCTTTAAGATGTTTAAGTGTTTTTTTGTCATGACGTCAGTTGCATTTCAGCAACGAGGGACTGGGTCCCCCTAAATAAATGGTGTTGGTGATACCCAGGTGCAGGAATGCCAGAGTGGTGTAAGGGTTGCCTATAATGTCTCTTTGGGTGTTGTGGCGGTGCACGTGTCACGGTGCTCCCACCTCAATATCCTGGAACCACAGACGTGGTCACCCAAACCTGCTGCAGAGCAAGGGGTAGTTGTAGAAGGGATTAGTAGGAATGAATTGAGTCGAGACTTGTATTAATGTTGAAAATAGCAGCTTTACTTGAATAAGCTTGCATCAGGAAACAATCTTCCAACTTTATCTTGATCACCAGCAAGCTATTGCATTAAATTCTGGCAGGCAAACACATTAGGCCAGGCATCCTCAAGCTGCGGCCCTCCAGCTGTTGTAAAACTACAACTCCCACAATGCCCTGCTGTAGGCTGATACCTGTAGGCTGTTCGGGCATGCTGGGAGTTGTAGTTTTGCAACAGCTGGAGGGCCGCAGTTTAAGGATGCCTGCATTAGGCTCTGATACATCTGTCACTTTCTCTAGCTATGCTGTGTTAACTGGATTAAATAGAAACTTTTCTTTTCTTTCTGCTGTACTTAGCTTGGGGTGGTCTGACTCTGTCTTTATCTTGATCTGTATCTTTGATCTTTTGTCTTTGTCCAGGGAACCTTTTTATCTCTCTTGTTCCAGCAGAGCTGATGGTGCTCCACTGGCCTGTCCAACAGGGATGAGGGGCCTACTGCCTTCCCCTTACAGGGGGTACTCTCAACTCCAGACCTATCCCCTAGAAGGGGTAGGTCAGACTGACACTAACTAACTAAACTCCTCCCTCTCTAGAGAGGGCTAGAATGGAAAGCAGGTTCCATTCCATCTGCTGGTAGACCAGGTACATTACCCTTTAACAGTTACAAAATCAGAAATACAGCTACATATTATGCAGGATCTGGCAATAAATGCACAAGATGACACAGAATCCACAGTAGGAGATAGTGGTATTACATTTGCAGAGTGTGCATAACTTTTGGAACAATTGAGATTCAAAGGCAGATCCTTGACCCGAGAGAATCTTCTCTGGACAGCCATATGGTAATAGGAAGATTTTCCAAAGAGCTGCTACTGTGGTTTGGGCTGTTAAGTCTTTAATGGGTACGACAACTACGAATTTTGTGTAGTAGTCAATGATGGCCATGGCATAGGTGTACCCAGATTTACTTGGCTTAACTTTGACATGGTTATTGGCCACAATTTCAAATGTTTTTTTTTTACTCATGATTGGATGTAATGGTGCTCGCTTATCTTTTTTCTCTCCCCTGCTCAAAGCACATGTTGGACAATTACAGCAACAAGTTGCAATGTCTTGCTGCATTCTAATCCAAAAGAATAAATGTCTGATGGTAGCTTCAGTTTTCTGAGTGCCAAAGTGTCCGGATCTGTTGTGGTACATTTCTAAGACAATCTTGACATCCCTCCGAGGTACTACCACTTGATGTAGTTGGTCATTGGTGGTAGGGTCAAGGGTTCTTCAAAGCAGTAGATCTTTTTTAGATAAACAGACATTTCTTTTGTCACCAGGAAATGTCTGGGTTTGCTCTTTTTCACTGGATTCTCTCAGACATTCTTCCACTTGAGAAATAGTCTTGTATCTCTCCTATAACATGGCTCTCGGACTGGAGCCTAATACAGAGTTTTTTTTTTTAGTTGACAGTTCAGGAGCGACTTACTGCTAAGAATGAGGCCAGGTTCACATCCGCTCTGTGAACTTCAGTAGTTCCGGTGAAGGAACAGACTGCCAGGTGATACCATATCCGGAATAGCCAGAAACCACTGCGCACCGCCTGATCCCCATTCACTATAACGGGATCCAACAGGGATCTGGCTGCTTTCTGGCATATATGTCGGCTTTCAGCTGGACATAAAATGGTTTGTGTAGAAATTTTTGTCCAGCTGAAAGACGAAACAACACAAACGCAGATGTGAACCCAGCCTTAAAGGCTTTCCTTGTTTTGCCCTCGACCTGATTGGTGTTCTCTTGGGGGAACCTAGAGTAGAATGGAGGAATTTTGATTCTTCCTAGCCATCATGAGTTAATTAAATCCATCTTCGTTGTCAATCTGGATAAGGCATCAGCATTTTCATTGGATTTTCTTAGGCTGTGGAGGGCCTCTCTTTGTCGGTGTATGCTGTTCTAATTGGCCTAGTTGCTTCCGAAATTTTCTCTTAGCTTTCTGCTAGAAAGGACACTTGGTCACTCAGGGCAGCGAATGCATCTGGAATAGGAACTTGGGCCCTTTGTTGATGGCATGGCTGGTTTCTGCAGGCACAAGAGAAGGCAATGGATTGGTGTCATTGGCAGCTTCAGGCTTGTGGTCGATCCCTAGGATGTTTATAGCTAGTTCCTTGAAGTCTAAAAAAGGGGTGTCTAGGTGCTGCAGCACCTTCCTTGAACTGTTCCCTTAAGGTTTAGTCTTGGTTCTCAGCTTCTCGGGGGTCTACATGGATGACAGCCCTCAGGGCCTCTTGCAAGAAGGTTAGCGATGGTCCCAAATAGTTTCTATAATGATTTGCCCCAGTGGTACTTACTCAGATCAGCTGGCACTCTGTTTTTCAGTCCTGCATTGCAGGATATTTGTAGTTGTTCTGCCCGCCTGTTTTCAAGATGGCAACAGCCTTCAACTTATGACACGGTATGGTTTCTTTTTCTGTCCTTGGGAACTTGTTGTAGATACTTAGGTTCACCTTGCTGGGCTGTGATTTCTTATCAGTAGGCAGGCTGTTGATTTTCCCGCTGCCTGCAGGGGGTACTCTTGCTGATTTCCACGCTTGGATGGGTGGAGCTAGACCTGGATGGCGAATATCCAATGTGCAGCCAGTAGCACGTCACTATGGCTGTCCTGTGAGCTGTGGTGAGTGAGGATACCCACGATAAGTCTGAACTCCACAAAACACCCTTTGGTAGCACAAAAAGGGTCAGTAACATAGTAGTAAGGCCACTTGCTTGGTAGGACACAGAGAATTTTGGATACTGTTTGTGATGCCAGAAAATATGCTGCAAGCATGCTGCAATCACAGTGGCCATCATCACACCGATGCTCCAAAGGGCCAGGGCAGTTTTATTACCTCAGGGCACATCCAGATGTTGGGACTCCGGCCTGATAGTAGTTTGGTTTTGTGGTTTGGTGTCGGTGCAAGGCAGGAGGTGTAGGGAGCAATGGCCGGCGTATGGTGCAGGAGTCAGTAACCAGGCCAGTTGTAGAAAGTAAATGTCTATGTTTACTAACATGCATAATGGGAGTTGTACTACATCCAACGGCATACACAATCACAAATAATTCACATTGTAAATCCTCCCAGATAGCAATGTATAGAAATGAGTAAAATGGGAATTGTAGTACTCTTTCCTCTCTGTCTTCCCAGAGTCTCTCTCTGCAGAATCTGTGACCAGCAATATTACTGTTGCAATGGTGGCTGTAATTTCCAACTGAGGTATACAGGGTTAAAGATAAGCAATGTTCCTCTCACAACAGTAAAGCCTATACCAGCCTTTATCGGCAAAATACCTTACTGACTCCAGTGCTCAGCCATGCAGATTCTGGACCTTTTTGGTTCTTTGCTTTATCTCTCTCTTTCTGGAGTACTGTAGAAATGGTGAAGTCTTTCATTTAGGTAGATAATCCTCAGAGGAGGTGATTCTGCAGAACTTTGGTCTTGTCCTGTGAGGAGTGGAGCACATGGAGTTGCCTCTCACTTCCTCCTCTAACTCTAGACCGAGCTAGGGGTGGATCCAGAATCCACACCTAACTTCTTGCATGGGCTCAGTCAGGGTAATTAACTCCATCTCATCCATACAAAAGCTATGCTGGGTACATTATTAAAGTATGAACATATAAAATAGCATTAAATAACATTGCATAATATTATATAACAAGAAGAACTTGCAGGAACCCTGTTCGGTGTTCTGCAGTACTGCTTAGATACACCAGCTCAACAGACAGTATAACACATGATAGGTTTAGATATATTATAATTTGGCAGACAGTATCACACATGATAGGTTTAGATATATTATAATTTGGCAGACAGTATCACACATGATAGGTTTAGATATATTATAATTTGGCAGACAGTATCACACATGATAGGTTTAGATACATAGCTCAGCAGACAGTAACAAATATGATAGGATTAAATTCACGAGTTTAGCAGCAGTTTTTTTTGTTTTGTTTTTTATAGCGAATATGGTGTTGTATGATTTGACAGACAGATATTAAAGGGTTTGTGCCATGATTTAAATGTATTTTCTATCCATGAGATAGGTGATAAGTAATTGATCAGTGGAGGTCCCAGCAGTCGGGGACCATGAGAATGGAGGCCCTGCATGACTAGACCGAAGGTTGACCATGTTTTCTGCTGCTCCATTCATCTCTATTGGCCTACCAAAGAGAAGCTGACTACAGCGCAAGGCTATCTCTGCCAGCGACATAGAGATGAGTGTAGCGGCAGCGCACATGATCAACCATCGATCTATTCCTGCAGGTGGGCACAGGACCTTCATTCCGGTGTTTGGCAGGGGTTCCAGCAGTCGGACCAGTGATCAGACACTTAACCCCTATCCTGTGGATAGGGGATAAGTTTAAATCTTGTTCCATCCCTTGATCCATCAAGTTCAACCAAAGGATAGGTGGGGATGTGAACTTTAGAAAAAGGGGAGTGGAGAGGTCCTAGATTTCTACACATTTTCATAAGCATTATACAAACCGGATTCCAAAAAAGTTGGGACACTAAACAAATTGTGAATAAAAACTGAATGCAATGATGTGGAGATGGCAAATGTCAATATTTTATTTGTAATAGAATGTAGATGACAGATCAAGTGTTTAATACGAGTAAATGTATAATTTTAAAGGAAAAATACGTTGATTCAAATTTCCACGGTGTCAAAAAATCCCAAAAAAGTTGGGACAAGTAGCAATAAGAGGCTGGAAAAAGTAAATTTGAGCATAACGAAGAGCTGGAAGACCAATTAACACTAGATAGGTCAATTGGCAACATGATTGGGTATAAAAAGAGCTTCTCAGAGTGGCAGTGTCTCTCAGAAGCCAAGATGGGTAGAGGATCACCAATTCCCACAATGTTGCGCAGAAAGATAGTGGAGCAATATCAGAAAGGTGTTACCCAGCGAAAAATTGCAAAGACTTTGCATCTATCATCATCCACTGTGCATAACATCATCCGAAGATTCAGAGAATCTGGAACAATCTCTGTGTGTAAGGGTCAAGGCCGTAAAACCATACTGGATGCCCGTGATCTCCGGGCCCTTAAACGACACTGCACCACAAACAGGAATGCTACTGTAAAGGAAATCACAGAATGGGCTCAGGAATACTTCCAGAAACCATTGTCAGTGAACACAATCCACCGTGCCATCCGCCGTTGCCAGCTGAAACTCTACAGTGCAAAGAAGAAGCCATTTCTAAGCAAGATCCACAAGCTCAGGCGTTTTCACTGGGCCAGGGAGCATTTAAAATGGAGTGTGGCAAAATGGAAGACTGTTCTGTGGTCAGACGAGTCACGATTTGAAGTTCTTTTTGGAAATCTGGGACGCCATGTCATCCGGACCAAAGAGGACAAGGACAACCCAAGTTGTTATCAACGCTCAGTTCAGAAGCCTGCATCTCTGATGGTATGGGGTTGCATGAGTACGTGTGGCATGGGCAGCTTGCATGTCTGGAAAGGCACCATCAATGCAGAAAAATATATTCAGGTTCTAGAACAACATATGCTCCCATCCAGACGTCATCTCTTTCAGGGAAGACCCTGCATTTTTCAACAAGATAATGCCAGACCACATTCTGCATCAATCACAACATCATGGCTGCGTAGGAGAAGGATCCGGGTACTGAAATGGCCAGTCTGCAGTCCAGATCCTTCACCTATAGAGAACATTTGGCGCATCATAAAGAGGAAGGTGCAACAAAGAAGGCCCAAGACGATTGAACAGTTAGAGGCCTGTATTAGACAAGAATGGGAGAGCATTCCTATTTCTAAACTTGAGAAACTGGTCTCCTCGGTCCCCAGACGTCTGTTGACTGTTGTAAGAAGAAAGGGAGATGCAACACAGTGGTGAAAAAATGGCCTTGTCCCAACTTTTGGGGGATTTGTTGACACCATGAAATTCTGATTCAACATATTTTTCCCTTAAAATGGTACATTTTCTCAGTTTAAACTTTTGTTCCGTGATTTATGTTCTATTCTGAATAAAATATTAGAAGTTGGCACCTCCACATCATTGCATTCAGTTTTTATTCACGATTTGTATAGTGTCCCAACTTTTTGGGAATCCGGTTTGTATTTGTATAGGTTAATCATGTCCCCCCCCCCCCCCCAGATTAAATAAATGTAATTATTTTAATCTTTCCTCATAACTAAAGGTGGATTTACACGGCCTGATATTCGGGCAGATTATCAAGAAGGAACGTTCCTAAGAATACTGAATCCCAATAATCTGCCCGTCTAAATGTGCTGCCGATCACCCGATGAATGAGTGAAATGCTTGTTTATCGGATGATCCTGTAGTTCGTGCAGGCACATCAGTTATCATTTCTGCTGCCCAGAAACAGTGCAGCTTTATGAGGACAAGCGATCGCAATAGTGATCCCTTCTTCTCATACTGTAAAGGAGATAGCTGCATGTAAATGCCGCAGTCTACTTCACTGAACAAGCAGCCGACTGTTGGGAGGGAGCGCTTCCTTCCCAACAATTGGCTTTAGCTTAGCCAGTGTAAACCTGCCTTAAGACCCCCCATGCCCCTTATCGGTTTGGTCGCTTTCCTTTGTACTTCTTCCAGCTCCAGAGCATCCTTTCTATGGACTGGTGCCCAGAACTGAGCTGCATATCCCAGATGAGGCTGCACCAAAGCTTTGTAAAGTGGTAATATTACATGCCTGTCTTGCGAGTCCATGCCTCAGTTAATACATGAGAATATCCTGGTGGCCTTAGAAGCAGCTGGTTGACATTGTATGCTGTTATTTAGGCTATGATCTACAGGTACACGCAAATCCTCCTCTACAAGTGACTCTCCAGTGTTACATCCCCTAGGACTGTGATGGTTAACCTCCTGGCACTCCGGCGATAAAACTACAACTCCCAAGATGCACACTTGCTTGGCTGTTCTCAGAACTTCATAGAAATGAATGTGGCATGCAGGGAGTTGTAGTTTCACCACAGCTGGAGTACCGGAGGTTAGCCATCACTGCCCTAGGACATATGATACACACATATTATTACTACACAGATGCATAACTTTACATTTATCCCCCTTGAACCTCAGTTGCCAAGCTGAGGCCCAATCACTCAGCAGCTGAGACTTGTATTACGGTGTGTCAGCATTATATAGTGCCAAACACAAAATACCCAAACAGTGCCAGCTGAAGGACCCCTAAATACTGCCATACCAGTGCCAGCCACGGTGCCCCCCAAACACTGCCTTAATAGTGATGTCATAACAGCACCAGCCACAATACCCCTTAAAGGGGATGTCCAGCACTTATAAAGTATATTAGTAAGATAGTAGTAACATAGTATATAAGGCCAAAAAAAGACATCTGTCCATCCAGTTCGGACCTGTTATCCTGCAAGTTGATCCAGAGGAAGGTAAAAAAAAACTGTGAGGTAGAAGCCAATTTTCCCCACTTAAGGGGAAAAAAATTCCTTCTCGACTCCATTCAGGCAATCAGATAACTCCCTGGATTGATATTGATAGTCTATTTTCAGGATAGGCCATCAATATCTGTTTAGCAGGGATCCAACACCACGCAGGAAGTCCAGTGCCAAAAGTAGGTTCTGGAACCACACAGCTCTGTCGATAGTGTAGTGAACAGAGCTGGTAAATGCAGAGCTGCTTCAGTTGAAGTGAATGGAAGCAGAAGCCAGCTCATTTCACTACACAATGTACACAGCTGTATACTTCTGGTCTTACTTTCAGTGATAGAGCTACTCTAAAAAAAGCTGATTGGCAGGGATGACGGCTGTCAGACCTCCCCCAATCAGAAGGTGATGGCCTGTCCTCGTGATGTACTGGACAACACCTTTAATGTTTCACCCCATATTATCCCATAATAGCAGAATTTTCTTCTACTCTGGACCAGGCAGTGTCTACTCAGTAATCCCCAAAACAGTGTTGGCCACCTCATAACATTGCCAGTCAAACATGACCCCATATAGTGCAAACCACAATACAAGTAAGGCTAATTTCACACATTAGCTAAAGGTATCCGGTAGGCTATACCAGCAGATGACCATTCTGCCAAAGTTCACCATATCCGGCCTAGCCAGTTATGGCTATGCACCACTGGACCCTATTGACTATAATACAATCCAACAGGGATTCAGATGGTTTCCTGCATGAACGCCGGGTATCTACTGGACAAAATGCATACCGGATACAGTTATAGTTAATGATGTCCGGCAGTGCATGGCAATATCTGGCTGGGCTGGATACCTTTAGTATATGTCTGAAAGTAGACTATGGTATAACATAATACAGTAATACAGCCATATTATAATGACATGATTTTATGCCAACACTCTATCATCTCATAGGCCATTTCTTTTTTTGCTTTGTAGGAAAAAATTGAAAGCCATGTCGGGTGAAGACAGTGGTAAGGACAACCCTACAAATGAGTGTCCTGTATGTTACGAGCGTCTACAGAATCCGAACATCTCTGAGCGGAGGTTGAGCTGTGGTCATTCCTTCTGTCATGATTGCCTGGTAAAGTATCTCATGACGGCCAAGAAAGAGGGTTCCATAAAGAAGAATATCATATGTCCACTGTGCCGCTATGTGACATTCCTCAGCAAGAGGGGACTTATTTTGCCGCCAAATGCTGGAGAACTCAATCAGATTCTAGAGGTTCCTCACAGTCCTTCCTGTCTAACCCATTCCACTGTAGTAGGGAACCCCAACACCTTGGTCATACCCATTCCTGAGACAAGCGGGTCACATAGTCCACAAGACCTTTGCAGGTGCACATGTTCTGTTGATACTAGCCCAGATCTAATAGGTAATTCGTGTAGCTCTCAAGTCTTCATCATCAGTGATCAAGGACAACCAATGGAATGCAGCGATGAAGTGGTGACCAGTAACGAAACGCATCACATAGATGCCAGGGCGAACTGTTGCCGCTCTCCATCTTTAATAATGATATTGTTATTGATATTTCTTGTGGCTGTCTTGGCAGCAGTTCTTCCATGGATATTGTTGGTCAAAAAAACATGAAGAGAAGTTTGCCTTCCTTCAAAGGTTTTGGGCCAGGAGAAAACATCTAATTTGAGATGACCATCACAGCAAGAAGTCTTGTCCTGCCTCATCCAGAGATTGCAGGAGATGCATGTCAGAGTATGTTGAATAAACCTAGACTGGAATTTGCCATTTGCAAAGATGGTGAGTGGATACAACAAGTCTGTGTTGGGCTATAAGACGGTTCACTAAACAATGGCACCTTCTGGGTTCAGTTTTTAGTCAAAAGAAGATCCTTCTAAGCCTTGAAACAGGTCAACGATGGCAGGTCTGTTCTATTAGATAGCTTACCACTGACCTATTTTTGTTTGCTTGAGACTGCACGATTTGCACCAATAACGAAGGCCTTTCAAATGTGGATTATTTAAACATGTATGTAAAAATATGGAGAGGGGCTACGGTATCTCGCATATCTATACAAGTAGAATTTAAATTTTTGAAAATATTTTCTTCATAATGGTAGGTTTGCGTAAAAGACTCTGGGACTCTTGAAACTATGCTGTAAAAATGAACCATTCTTTCATAAACATTGCCACACCTGTTCATAGGATGTGTGTGCAACTCAGCCCTATTCAAAAAATGGAACCCAAGCACAGGTGTGGCCTTTTAAGATTCATAAGACCTTAAGGTCAACAGAGAATCCTGCTTCTTAAGAGTCGTGTATTGACACCTCAACCTCTTCCATGGATGACTAAGAGCGGCCAGTGTACATGCATATTAATATATGTGGCATTCTATTTGTCCCCTTCCTATTTCTCCATTCTGTACTCCTGGGTGCATCATGCAGTAGAAAACTGGCTCTTAGTCCTGAATATAGTCCATATATAAATACCACATTGTGTGCAAATGTGGCGAGCTTGTCTGGACTTGATTTACAAGATGGGTATAACTCAGAAAGGGTGGTGCCACCTTTTCTGTGGCCAAAGTGGTGAGTGATGTGATTTTATACTGTCAAGAAGGGAATCCAGAAATTATGGGGTAATTACAGAGTTGTGTCAGCTTTAATATGTGGTCACTGAACCTGGTTTGGAACCTTATAAAGATCGAGGTATCTGCCGGTACCGAAGCCGACTTTGGATTCCTGTTTTAAAATGTTTTTAAAGTTGTACAATTGAGGCCTGAAGTTATTCACCAAAGTCTCGCACGACTTCGGACTTAACGAAGTTTGTCTTGCCAAAGCCAATACATTTTAATGCTGTACAGAGGCAGGTCTCCGTACACCATTAAAACAACCTTTTTGAACAAATTGGCTTTGGATCTTGGATCTGAAGCTTGATTCGCTCAACAGTACTGGTAATATTTGCATATAGCTGTACAGTGGGCCCCCAGAATGAATTTTACTGCTGGGCCCTAGGCACCCCTGTCTGATTATGATCTATGTTATGGCTCTGGGAGAGCACGGAGTAAAAAATGAAAATGCAAAAACAGAAAAACGCCATGTCCTCGAACCGTTAAAGGATATTTTTACTGATGATCTGTGCTCAGGATAGGTCATCAGTATCTGATCAGTGGGGGTCCCCCACCGATCAGCTGTTTGAGGAGGCACCACTGCCTACAGCAGCACTGCAGCCTTCTTGCAGCTTAATCAGGGGTGGCCAACCTTACAGACGCATAGAGCCAAAAAAACAATGACTACCAGGAGCCACAAGCTATACATTTACACACGAGTCACCGTATTTTTCGCCCTACAAGATGCACTTAGGTTTTAATGCTCAGATCTGCCCCCCATGCTCAATTCTGAACCCCCATGCTCAGATCTTCCCCCCATGCTCAAATCTGAACCACATGCTCAGATCTGACCCCCTCAGATCAGGACCCCCCCATGCCCAGATCAGGACCCCCATGCTTAGATCAGACCCCCATGCTCAGTTCTATCATTTAAAAAAAATCTCTTCCCTCTCCTGATCAGGCACTGGGCTCCTGCCATTCTGCAGGTCTGACACGCTCTCCACTGTGACCTGATGAGCACAACGTCAGGTCATAGTGCTGGTCTCCACGTACTATGTTCTCACACTGTGTGCATCAGGACATAGCGGAGGGTGAGCTGGAGCTGCAAAGCAGTAACAGTGCCCGATCAGGAAAAGAGATTTGAGCATAGGGTGGAGAGTGAGCCGTCTGACTGCTTCCTGACTCCACAGCTAGAGACTCACTTGAAGGAGCAAAGAGCCACATGTGGCTCAAGACCCACGGGTTGGACACCCCTAATCTAGTCCATGTGACATCACGTTCATCGGTCACATGGTGTAGGCGCAGCTCAATCCCTTTCACAAACAGCTGATCGGTGAGGGGTCCCGGGTGTCAGACCTCCACCGATCAGATACTGATGATGTACCCAGAGGATAGGAACACCCCTCAGAAAGAGCGACCATTTTGAAGTTCATCATCATTGCACATGATATCAAGGAAAACAAGAGGATATTTATTGGAGGGGGGGGGGGGGGGGGAGAGAGTCCAACCAAGGTCCCTGCTTCTTCTTTTACTATCAGTCATTTCAGTGCACCACGGTAAGAAAAGATTTTTACAATGTGAAAAAGTTTTGAAAAAGAGCTGAACACTCCCAAAAAAGTGCATTAAGAATTAAAATAACTTATTGATATATGTTTTCACATCTTTATTCACTAATTTCTTCTGCACTGCAATTGTCAAGCTGCTATAGACAGTGCGCAAAAGTCAATGTAATAATTAAAAATGACTGTGATACAGAATAAAATTATTTTTGAATAACAGAAATTGATGGTGTTTTTTTTATATATATATTATGACCAGCATTGTTATACCACAGACCCTTGGACTTGCAGGTACAAAATACTATATAATTACACAAAAAACTATTTTGTGTCTACAAAAATAACATTACATTTTTTGAGTGTTTTATAATCCATCCCATCCCTCTAGTCCTTCAGTATAAACCTGACCATAGACATTAAATGCATTTTGGCCGATGTCGGCGGGATCGGGCGACCATCTAATGTGTATGGTGGTCTCCCCAATCACCCTTGATGGCAGCTGGATTTCAACAGGCCCAATCCTTTTATTTTTGGTAGCTAAGGCTAGTTTCACATATCTGTCAATCCAATTCTCTGCTGACACCGCCTGCCCGATACTTCTATTCACCGCCGGAGCCCATTGACTATAATGGAACCCTATGGGGATCTTCGGGAGTTTCCGGCATCAGTGCCGAGATTCAGCTGGACAACAACTAGTGCAGGCCATCTACCAGTCACTTTCTGCTTGCTCCCATTCGCAAATGAGTGTTCAGCCTGCAGATGTATAAGGCTGGATTTATTGTAGGGTATCATACAGAGAGAGGCCATAATTACAGCAGTCTATTTAAGAAAAATACCATTAATCTGGCCTTACATTGCCCCCCCCCCCCCCCCAGTACGCATACATGCTGCCTTTGGCCGAGGGTGCATGTGTTCTTAAACCCCTGCAGACATCGGCTGTATATATATGTACATCAGATGTCAGGTGTTTAAATCTGGCAAAAGTTCCAGAGCTGAGCGGGCACCATAGATGGTGCCAGGCAGTGGGTGACAACTCCGATCAAGGACATTTAACCTCTCAGATGCTATGGTCAAGTGCAACCATGAAATCTGAGAGGTAATTTACAGGGAGGCAGCTCCCTCTGATGACAAATGCCCTCCAACCCATCCTACAACGAGCCGTTTGGTTAGTATGACAGCCTAGAGCCTTGTGAAGGCTCCCTAACCTGCTATTAAAGGGGGTGTACCATCTCAGACATTGGGGGCATATTGCTAGGATATGCCCCCAATATCTGATAGGTGTGGGTCCCATCTCTGGGACCTGCACCTATACTTAGAACAGAGTCAGCAAAGTCCCGGAGAAAGCTTTTCTCCATTCATTCCTATGGGAGCAAGCGGCATATTAGGCTATTTTTAGCAGCCCCATTGAAATGAATGGGAAGCACACCACGCATTCACTTCTATGGGGCTGATGGAAATAGCTGAGCCAGAGGTTGGACCTGCACCTAAGCCACACCAGAGGTGGGACTCGCACCTATCAGACATTGGGGGCATATCCTTGTGATATGCCCCCAATGTCTGAGATGATACAACCCCTTTAAGCCTTATATTTGGCAGGGCTTAATAGGAACATAGAGCTATTGCCATATAGTGCAATACTATTTTATTGCAGTCTATGGTATGTGAGATCCAAGGGGCACATGTTTAAACCCCATAGGGGGTACAAAAAAGTAAAATAAAAAACGTTTTACAATGTAAAGAGAGTCAAAAACAATAACAAAATTTCAAATCACCGATTTCACCATTTTTCTAATAAAATGTGTAACAAAAAATTTAACTAAACATAAATGTACTGCCAAGTATTTATCTTTAACTGCACAATAAACGTCATAAAAACAAAACCTGTAAACCAATGCTGCAATCTATTCCATCCCATTAATATTTGGGGTAGGAACTGTGGGGTGCCTAGGGTGTTTGGCACCCAGGGTGGGTCCTTTTTCTGCCCCCCCAATACTTTAAAAAAAATTGTACCCCCTCACAGTAATATTGCCCTCATTGTACAACCTTCACAGTAGTTTTGTACAGATGTGTGCCCCCTCATAGTAGTTATGCCCACATTGTGCCCCCTCACAGTAGTTATGCACTCTCTGTGCCTCTTTCACAGTAATAATCCCCACTGTGCCTCCTTCATAGTAATAATGCCCATTTTGCCCCCTTCACAGTAATAATGCCCATTGTGCCCACTGTGCTAGTAATGTCCTCTGTGCCCCCTCCATAGTAGAAATCCCCATTGTGCCCCTTCACAGTAATAATGCCCACTGTTTCCCCTTCACAGTAATAATGTCCACTGTGCCCCCTTCACAGTAATAATGCCCACTGTGCCCCTTCACAGTAATAATGCCCACTGTGCCCCCTTCATTGTAGTAATGTCCTCTTAGCTCTGTGCCCTCTCCATAGTAGTAATGCCCATTGTGCACCCTCAGAGTAGTTATGCCCTCTCTGTGCCCCTTTCACAGTTGTAATGCCCTCTCTGTGCCCGCTTCACAGTAATAATCCCCATTGTGCCCCCCTTCACAGTAATAATGCCCACTGTGCCCCCTCCATAGTAGAAATGGCCATTGTGCCCTCTCACATTAGTAATGCCCTATGTGCCCCCTGAATAGTAGTAATGCCCTCTGTGCCTCCAGTTGTTTGAAGAGAGGGCAGCGCTCATATGAGAGCTGCTTTCTCTGCTCTGTTCACCTGCTCGCCGTAGCATTTGCAGTGATGAGCAGGTAGACAGAGCAGAGAAGGCAGCGCTCATACAAAAAAAAGCGGACAACCCCTCAGACATACTTGGAAAACATTACATACAGCGCTACAGGACATACAGGGTCATACAGCGCCACATATGTACCTCTTCCATCCAGTGACTTCTCTGCTCTGATGTAGATATTCTCTTTCCTCTTCTTCTCCTCTCAGACCAGACCACCATGGTGACTTCATTCAGCCGCGCCTCGTCTCTGCAGAGTTTAACAGACATCTTCTTTTCCTACTTTTCCATCATCCTCCCACCTTCTCAACACCCCATTCTGCCACCCCCAATACTGTGTCTACTGTGCTCCCCAATGTTATCCTGCACAAACACCCCTTTATATTGTGCGCGAGTAATAAAAAATACCCCCTTCCTTTCAGATCAGACCCCCTTATAAAACCTTAAATGAAATCCCCCCCACCTCAGACCAAACCCCCTTTTGTCATACCCCATATAAGACCCCAGTTTTAAACCTCAGATCAGACCCCCATTAGACCTCCATGTAAGACCCCAACCCAATATCAGACCTCAGCTAAGACCCCCATTATACCTCCAGACCCCAATATAAGACCCCTATTAGACCTCCAGACTCCCCATTAGACCTCCAGACCCCCCAATCATACCTTCCCAGTCAGACCTCCTGACCCCCCAGTCAGACCTCCAGCCCCCCGTCAGACGTCCAGACCCCCATTAGACCTCTCCAGACCCCCCATTAGACCTCAATATCAGACCTCAGATCAGACTGTAAAATAATAGTCACTTACCTCTCCTGTCGCCACTCTCTCTGTCCTGGCTGTCTTCTCTTCTTAGGGACAGCATCGCAGTCACCTGACCTCAGCAGCGTCAGAGTGCGCTCTGTACGTCCTGACACTGCAGGCAGCCAGGACACAGCAGCGCGGGCCCTGAGAAGAGCGAGCAGGAGGAGGGGTAAGTACTGGACAGTGCTCACAGCGCTTCACTCCCCCTCCTCCTGCAGGCTAGTGAGCACTTACATTATGGAAGGGCTCACTAGCAGTGGCGCAACTAGAGGTCTATGGGCCCCAGGGCCATGAAAGTCGCCCTCCATTCATTTTCGCCAGCTCAATAGAAATGAATGGCGGGCGGCTGTGCATGTGCGGTGTGCCCTCCACGACTTTAATGGGTCCGTTTACAAGACAGTGGAGAGATATAGGTAATGTGCAGGTGAGGTGCTGGTGAAACACATCATGGCAGTCGGCAACAGAAGGCTGCACAATACTGCATATATATATATATATATATATATATATACACAGGGGCGTAGCTATAGGGGGTGCAGAGGTAGCAGTCGCTACCGGGCCCAGGAGCCTGAGATGGCCCAAATACCCTTGTGCCACATAAGACACTGGCATTATGGAAAGTGCATACTGGTCAATTTACACCTCTGGCTGGAGGGAAGGGGTTAGGTTAAGAATTTGGCATGAGGGGGTGCCGTTTCAATGTTTGCCTCAGGCAGCAGGAAGGATATGTGCTCCCCTGCCCCTTGCCAACAAGCACTGAGGGACAGGGGGCCCAAGCAGTACTCTTGCACCAGGGCCCATGAGCTTTTAGCTACGCCCCTGTTTATATATATATATATATATATATATATATATATGTATATATATATATAATGGCAGCCTTTTGGAAGGCTATGGTACATTATTAAAAAAAATACAGTGCCATATAATTAAAGGGGTTGTATCATCTCAGACAATGGGGGCATATCTCAGAGCTGAACCCGGACATCCCTCCATTTTCACCCAGGCAGCCCCCCTGACTTGAGCATCGGAGCAGTTCATGCTCCGATGCTCTCCTTTACCCTGCGCTAAATCGCGCAGGGCAAAGGCATTTTCTGGAGTCTCGGTGACGTACCTGGGCTCTCCATGGGGCTGCCAGGAAGCCCAGTGGCGTCACCGACACTGATGGGCGGGCTTTAGCGCTGCCCTAGCCGTTTTACTGCCCGCCCATCAGAGACGGTGATGTCACTGAACACATTGCCGGGCGGAAGCTTATGATAAACAAAAGAGCCCGTGCCCTGTGCGATCTAGCTCAGGGCAAGGGAGCGCATCGGAGCATGAGATGCTCCGATGCTAGCCTCAGGGGGGCTGCCTGGGTGAAAATAAGGGTATGTCCGGGTTCAGCTCTGAATCCCTTTATAGAGCAAAAAACATTCCAGAGCAGACAATCAGACTGCTTTAGGGACAAGTTTTATTAGCCTGAGCAACAGTTTAATTATTCATTAAAGGAACCATCACAGGGTTCTCTGACAACTGTACCCTGTCCTCTGACTCTCGTGTCCATCTCTGTACATACAGTGTATTTTCACCCTGCAACAAAGCCTCCAAAACAAAAATCTGATGCAAGTGCTGGTGATACAGCCAAGAAAAGAAATACAATCACCTTGGAAGATAAAGTCGAGATAATAAGGTTGTACTCTACACCGTACAAGAGTCTACAGTACAATATTTGAAGCATTTACATGTCCAGAAAAAATAAATACGTTAAGACAAACGTGTCCAAGTTGCATTTCTTATATAGGACACCATGCAATTTAGTTTTAATGAGTATGGAATGATTGTAGAGACACTTGAGGTTTTACTGCTTTCTGTAACCTAATATCTAATATCATGTCCTTTGGCTAGTGGTTAAGGCTTAAATAAAGTGCCTGATTCGATTAATGAACAAATTCGACTTATGATCAAACCTACAGTCCATATCTTGTACATAACCCGGGGACTGCCTTGTATTTTACACTGCCTTTCCAAAATAAATTGTCGCCACCTGGATTTAACTAAGCAAATAGTTATGAGCCTCCTACTGGATCATTACTGCAGGGCGATTATCTTTCAGCTGGCAATAAGTTATTTAACCCCAACTGGTGCAATGAGTTGCTTCTCATTTCTGATGTCGAAAGACACATCTCGTGGTCGTGGAAAAGATGTCAGTCTGTTTGAGAAGGGTCAAATCATTGGCATCAAGCAGAGAAAACATCTAAGGAGATTGCAGAAACTACTAAAATTGGGTTAAGAACTGTCCAACGCATTATTAAAAACTGGAAGGATAGTGGGGACCCATCGTATTTGAGGAAGAAATGTGGCGGGGAAAAATCCTGAATGATCGTGATTGGCGAACACGTAAATGTTTGGTGAAATCAAATTGAAGAAAAACACCAGTAGAACTCAGGGCTATGTTTAATAGTGAAAGTAAGAGCATTTCCACACGCACAATACAAAGGGAACTCAAGGGATCGGGACTGAACAGCTGTGTAGCCATAAGAAAACCACTAATCAGTGAAGCAAACCAGAAAAAAGGCTACAATTTGCTAGGGAGCATAACGATTGGACTCTGGAGCAATGGAAGAAGGTGATGTAGTCTGATGAGTCCAGATTTACCCTGTTCCAGAGCTATTGGACGCATCAGGGTAAGAAGAGAGGCAGATGAGGTGATGCCCCGATCATGCCTAGTGCCTCCTGTACAAGCCTGTGGGGGCAAGTGCTATGATCTGGGGTTGCTGCAGTTTGTCAGGTCTAGGTTCAGCAACAGTATGTGCTCCAAGAATGAGGTCAGCGACTACCTGAACATACTGAATGACCAGGTTATTCCATCAATGGGTTTGTTCTTCCCTGATGGCACGGGCATATTCCAAGATGGCCATGGAGGCCAAAGCTTGAAGCCTTAGGAGCCAGGAGGAAAGTTCCCTGGCATAATCTAGAGACAGACTACAGAGAGAAAGCGCAGCATACAGAAGAAGCTGTCAGTACAGCAGATTGAGAGAAAGAGAGCAGAGTTGAGTTTGCCTGCCATTTTAATGCTAACGCCTGCTGTAACCAAGATAAAGCCTGAAATCTGTTTTGGAAAAATGTTTACTCTAGTAAAGCTGCCATTGAACTTCATCTCGAGGTCTGGACTCAAGTTCTTCCTTAATCCCTCAATTATTCCCTTTATTTATTGTTTCGGAGCCAAAATCTGGGTTCAAGCGGTATCCAGGTAGGAGCATCGTGACACACATAAAGAGACATTTTAGGCCTTAAAGGGGTTGTCCGGGTTCAGAGCTGAACCCGGACATACCCTTATTTTCACCCCGGCAGCCCTCCTGAGCCTGGCATCGGAGCAGCTCATGCTCCGATGCGCTCCCGTGCCCTGCGCTAGATCGCGCAGGGCACAGGCTCTTGTGTTTACAATAACACACTGCCGGGCGGTAACTTCCGCCCAGCAGTGTGTTCGGTGACGTCACCGGCTCTGAGGGGCGGGCTTTAGCTCTGCCCTAGCCGTTTTACTGGCTAGGGCAGAGCCAAATCCCGCCCATCAGTGCCGGTGACGTCACCGGGGTTCCTGTCAGCCCCATAGAGAGCCCCGGTACGTCACCGGAACTCAGAAAAATGCCTTTGCCCTGCGCGATTTAGCGCAGGGCAAAGGAGAGCATCGGAGCATGAACTGCTCCGATGCTCATGTCAGGGGGGCTGCCGGGGTGAAAATGGAGGGATGTCCAGGTTCAGCTCTGAACCTGGACAACCCCTTTAACATACCACTTGGCAATTCCTACACCTGGGACACGCGACATAAAGGGCCCTAGGGGGAGGCACCCCCGTTGCAGTATCAGCCAAATATCACCCATATTCCAACTCAAGATCATTGATAAACCATATATGATGCATCATTAGTGAGAAAGTCCACAGTTAAAGGGATTATGCCAGATTTGTAAAACATGTCTTCTTCCTACCAGAAACAGCGCCGCACCTGTCCACAGGTTGTATGTGGCATAGCAATCAGTCCCATTCATTTCAATGGAGCTGTGCAGTAAAGCACAAGAACAGCGCCTGTTTCTAGAAGAAAGCTGTTTTTTATTTTTGTATAATTCAAACACCTACCAAATGACCATTTTGTAACACAAAACATCAAAATAATTTAAACACAAAATTCATAAAAATACAACATAAAATTCCTTTCTCTGATATAAAATGCAGTTTCATTTGTGATGCAAAAAAAAAATGTTTGAGAGGCAAAATATAATTTTGATATTTGTGGGAGATAAAGCTTTTTTTTTTGGTACTTCATTTTGAAATGAAAAATTCAAAATGGTAGTTTCGAAATGGAGACACTGTACAGAAAAATTGTGTACAGCTTATGCCTTACACGTCCATGTCCATAATGACGTCCGTGATAAGACGGTCAGTGTTTCATCTGTGACAATGTCTGTGAAGGGTCCATTGTTGATCTGTGTGTTTGTTTTTTGCCTACCACGTGTCAACACTAAGGGGATTAAAAAGAATAATCACATAAGGAAGGGATGGTGACTGCCTCTGTGAAATCACCAGCAGGGGGAGCCGTGCTGGTCCTGTAACACTGAGCCGTGCCAATGTATAGCAGGGTAATCTAGGACATTTCCCCTAAGTGCTACCACACAGTGCTAATGCCCACCTTGTGGCCCCTCACAGAACTAATGCCCACCTTGTGGCCCCTCACAGTAATTAAGCCCACCTTGTGGTCCCTTCAGAATAGTTATGTCCTCCTTGTGGCCCCTCACAGCAGTTATGTCCCACTTTTTTCCTGTCACAGTAGTTATTCCCACTTTTGTGCCCCCTCACAGTAGTTATGCCAGATATATGCCCCCTCACAGTAGTTATGTCCAGATATGTGCCCCCTAACAGCAGTTATGGCCAGATATGTGTCCCCTCACAGTAGTTATGTCCAGATATGTCCCCCTTACAGTAGTTATGCCAGATATGTGCCCCCTAACAGCAGTTATGGCCAGATATGTGTCCCCTCACAGTAGTTATGGTCAGATATGTACTCCCTCACAGTATTTATAGGAAGATATGTGCCCATTACAGTAGTTATGCCAGATATGTGCCCCCTTACAGCAGTTATGACCAGATATGTGTCCCCTCACAGAAGTTATGGCCAGATATGTGCCCCCTCACAGCCGCCCCCTCAGTAAAGATGCCCACATTTGTGCCCCCTCACTCTAGTTGTTGCCCCCCTTTTGCCTCCAGTCTGCAGCTTTATGGGGGGAAAAAACCTCTTCCTTGATGATGTGCTCCCACATCAGCCAGCAGCGCCCAGCAGGGGGAGCACCGGAGCTCAAAAGAAATGTGAATCAGGGAGTGGAGAGGTCTCCCTGCTTCACTTTGAAAACAAACAGCCCGGCAGTGACAAGAACTGCTGGGTGAGTGCGCCACCCCTCCTTGCCTCTGCGCTCCCCCTGCCTCCTGCGGCCCCTCATGTTTGAAGAGCGCTCTGACGGGGTCTGACATTCTCACAGTACTTCATGCCGGGCCCCGCCAGAGCGCTCCTATTACATGTGAGTGTAGCGGGCCCCCTCCCCCCGCCGGTCGCAGTCGCACCTTCTGCGACCGCGATCGTTACACCCCTGATGAGGAGGTAAGTTCTAGACTTGACCGCGGCGAATCAATGGATGTCATATATCTGGACTTCTCCAAAGCATTTGACACTGTACCACATAAAAGGTTAGTATATAAAATGAGAATGCTCGGACTGGGGGAAAACGTCTGTATGTGGGTAAGTAACTGGCTGAGGGATAGAAAACAGAGGGTGGTTGAAGGGTTAAACAGAATTAGCTGTGTGATCTGTATGAAGGACAAGAGGTTGGGTGACATCATATTGAAGGGTGACTATGTATACAATTACCTTCTGTCTTTATAAGGAAAGTTTCTAGTCAGCATTTATTATAATGAGAGATGCCTCTCTCTCTCAATAAGGGACTGGTACTATTGTAATAAGAACTCAAGCTATTCTTGTATGTATGTTTGAAAGTATATAAGGCCCTGTACGACAACAATAAATAGAACTGTTTCTGACCTAATTCTGCATCTGTCATTGACACGTTCTCCAGACGTCTGTCTTCGGGGACACAGAAAGGAATCACGGTGCATAGAGAGAAGGATGATATTCTTTCAGTTGGGAGCTCGTCCGTGTAATAGAAATACAGGAATTTGGTAAGTAACGGAACATTCCTGTCTAAAGACTGGGGACATTCCGATGCTTTCCGTAAAATTTTCTGTTACTTCTATTTTGAATCCGCTTTAGACACTCTGAAAGATAGAATATTGTCAGCTACCTTTAGGGAAGGTAGAATATTAGAATCTGTCTTTAGGGAAGATAGAATATTAGAATCTGTCTTTAGGGAAGATAGAATATTAGAATCTGTCTTTAGGGAAGATAGAATGATTAGAATCTGTCTTTAGGGAAGATAGAATATTAGAATCTGTCTTTAGGGAAGATAGAATGAAAAATGATAGTGTCTGTCTTTAGGGAAGATAGACTGAAAATAGACTCCTGGCCAGGTCACACAGATACTTTTCTTCGGGGACACAGAAAGGAATCACGGTGCATAGAGAGAAGGATGATATTCTTTCAGTGGGTATTAACGGTGCACACTCAGATTGGGTCACTGTCCCTAGCGGAGTGCCTCAGGGGTCAGTATTGGGCCCTATTCTCTTCAATATATTTATTAATGATCTTGTAGAAGGCTTGCATAGTAAAGTATCAATTTTTGCAGATGACAATAAACTGCGTAAAGTAACACTGAAGAGGACAGTATACTACTACAGAGCGATCTGGATAGATTGGAGGCTTGGGCAGATAAGTGGCAGATGGGGTTTAACACTGACAAAAGTAAGGTTATGCACATGGGAAAGAATAATGCAAGTCACCCGTACATACTAAATGGTAAAACACTGGATAAGGCTACAGGCACACGACCGTTGTTTTGGCCTGCATCCGAGCCGAAGTTGCTCTGTTCCGTGGTTTTCCAAAAAAAAAATATAACTTGTCCTATTCTTGTCTGTTTTGAGAACAAGAATAGGCAGTTATATTAATGGCTGTCCGTGCCGGACGCCATCCATGTTTTGCGGATCTGCAATTTGCAGACTGCAAAACACACAATGGTCGTGTGCATGTAGCCTAACACTGACATGGAAAAGGACCTAGGAATTTTGGTGAACAGCAAACTAAAACCAGTGTCAGGCAGCTGCTGCC
Organism: Bufo gargarizans; assembly: GCF_014858855.1. Taxonomy (NCBI): domain Eukaryota; kingdom Metazoa; phylum Chordata; class Amphibia; order Anura; family Bufonidae; genus Bufo; species Bufo gargarizans. The sequence continues at coordinate 43,560,243 of NC_058085.1, forward strand.
AAGGCCAATAAGATAATGGGTTGCATCAGAAGGGGCATAGATGCCCGTGATGAGAACATAGTCCTACCACTTTACAAATCACTAGTCAGACCACACATGGAGTCAGGGCCGTCTTTAATATTGATTGGACCCTGGGCAAAAATTTACTTGGGCCCCCTGGATCCCGCCTTCCACACCTTAGCATGCAATCACGCCCTCCACCACAACACACACACAAAAAATCCACACATCTGGTAGAGTCCAGTGAATGACTGTAAATACTTCCAGTTCTGAAGACTCCAGCGGCTCAGGATCAGTGCTCTGGGCTGGAAGTGGGCACCGCTCTGCAGGAAGGAGACCAGGGCTCGGCTCACCCTAGTGTTACAGTGCACCCCAGCACCCCACAGTATGCAGTATAGCACCCTATAGTATACAGCAACCCACAGTATGCAGTATAGCACCCTATAGTATACAGCACCACACAGTATGCAGTTTAGCACCCCACACTATACAGTACCCCACAGTATATAGTAGAGCAGTATAGCAGCCCACAGTATACAGCACCTCACGGTATACAACACCTCACTGTATACAGCACCCCAAACTATACACGATACAGCCCCCCACACTATACAGTACAGCAGTATAGCAGTCCCCCCCACTATACAGGCCCCCCACAGTATACAGCCCACCACACAGTATACAGCCCACCACACAGTATACAGGCCCCCACACAGTATACAGCCCACCACACAATATACAGCCCACCACACAATATACAGCCCATTACACAATATATAGCCCACCACACAGTATACAGCCCACCACACAGTATACAGCCCACCACACAATATACAGCCCACCACACAGTATACAGCCCACCACACAGTATACAGCCCCCACATAGTATACAGTCCCACACAGTATACAGGCCCCCACACAGTATACAGGCCCACCACACAGTATACAGCACCCCACTATACAGTAGTTTACAGTATATTAACATAACAGCCCCTGTCACCTTTTTCTGATGTAATCTTTACACAAAAAAGCTCCACAGTTAACTTCTGCAACACTCCACAGGACATGTGATGACCTCATAGCCATGTGACCAGTAATTGCTAGGTTACTGGTCACATGGTGATGATGTCATTAAGGTCCTAGAGCAAAACTCATTAAGGTCCTAGAATTAAGATCATTAACACAGTACGATCATGATGCCTGTGTAGCCGACAGCCTGACACCCGGGGCAGTAGCTAGCAGGGCTCAAGAGGCAGCTGCCTTGGGCCCCCCAGGAGCAACTGGGCCCAGGGCAGCTGCCCCTTTTGCCCCTTGGTAAAGACGGCCCTGCATGGAGTACTGTGTACAGTTCTGAGCTCCTGTAAACAAGGCAGACATAGCAGAGCTGGAGAGGGTCCAGAGGAGGGCAACTAAAGTAATAAGTAATAACTGGAATGGGGCAACTACAGTACCCTGAAAGATTATCAAAATTCAGGTTATTCTCTTTAGAAAAAAGTCGACTGAGGGGAGATCTGATTACTATGTATAAATATATCAGGGAGCAGTACAGAGATCTCTCCCATCAGCTATTTATCCCCAGGACTGTGACTGTGACGAGGGGACATCCTCTACGTCTGGAGGAAAGAAGGTTTGTACACAAACATAGAAGAGGATTCTTTACGGTAAGAGCAGTGAGACTATGGAGCTCTCTGCCTGAGGAGGTGGTGATGGGGAGTACAATAAAGGAATTCAAGAGGGGCCTGGATGTATTTCTGGAGCGTAATAATATTACAGGCTATAGCTACTAGAGAGGGGTCGTTGATCCAGGGAGTTATTCCGATTGCCTGATTGGAGTCGGGAAGGAATTTTTTTCTCCTTAAGTGAGGAAAATTGGCTTCTACCTCACATTTTTTTTTCCCTTCCTCTGGATCAACTTGCAGGATGACAGGCCGAACTGGATGGACAGATGTCTTTTTTCGGCCTTATATACTATGTTACTATGTTAAGTCAGCTAGCCTAAAATCGGGACTTGTGTAACCCTCCCTTTCACTTCATGGTGCAGCTTCGTCAGGAGATAGTGCAGTGATGGCGAACCTTTTAGAGACCAAGTGCCCAAATTGCAACCCAAAACCCACTTATTTATCGCAAAGTGCCAACACGGCAATTTAACCTGAATACCAATATAGTATATCTTACATGTGCTTTATCATTTAGCTATAATACTATAATAGCCTGCCTGCATTCAGTGCACTGCCTGTGCTGTTCATAGTGCGCTGATGAATGGCAGGAAAAGTCTAAGGCATATTGGTACACCATAGACTTTTTCCAGGGTGCGGGTGCAGGTTCATACACCGCATACCTAGAATCCTATCTCACCCTATAGGACCCTGCTTTGGTAGCACCAGGAACTCAGCCGAGAACCAAACACAAGCTAACCACAAGTCCAACAGAAGCTATAAACCGCACAGCATTGTGGGAGAAACAACAATAAACTGGGAAGGTTAAATGACCACAATGGCAACACCTGGGGATAGAAGGTGTGGCAAGCACCATAAACAACACAGATGTCATTTGATCCAAAAGGAAAACATGCCAGATCAAACCACGTGTTGCCAGTCTCACAGATCTCCTGCCACCTGTCGCGGGAATGTCTATATGTCTCGATATGTCCGTGACACCCTGGCTGCAAGATCACAGACAGTCTTCTTGTTCTCAAGAGAGACACGGTACAATGCATCAGAGACCACAAGTACATGTGGCCCTGGTCAGCCTCGATCAGGAAAAGGCCTTTGACTGAGACTCTTGTGAATTAATGGGCAAGACTTTGCGCAAGCTGGGCCTGGGCAGGATGTCTGACCCTGGTCTCCAGGGTCAGACAAGGCTGCCCTCTTTCACCTCACCTTTTTGTTCGTGTTATAGAGCAATTTACTGAGTTTATCCAGTAGAATGGAGAGATCAGAGGGATCACCGCACAAGGACCTAGGACATTTTGAGGTCAAGTTCTCTCTATTAGTGTTGGTCAAGCACCAAAGTGCTCGGGTGCTCGAGTAGAACACCTCGGGATGCTCGGGTGCTCTACTGAGCACCCGAGTACAATGGAAGTCGATGGGAGAACCCGAGCAGTAAACCAGGCACCCCCTGTTCTCAAGAGGGGATGGTGTCTAGTTTACAGGAAAAGGTCAGAAATTGATGGAAACACCACTGAAATGGTTTGGGAACAGTATGGGGAGGATGTCTGGATGCATCTTGGACTCTCAGGTCGCTGCTGCGAACGATATTGTCCGAGTAGTACACCACTTTTACAGACTGACAATAATATGCACAAAACCTAAGATAAAATCCTAAACCCTAAATAAAATTTTAGAGGAAAAATTGTTAGGAAACTGCTGAGCTGACCGTCTAAAACATTAGGGGTGAGGGCCTGCTGCCGAGCTGACCATCTAAAACATGTTGTGGGCGAGGGCCTGCTGCCGAGCTGACCACCTAAAAATATTTGTGGCTGAGGGCCTGCTGCCGAGCTGACTATCTAAAAAAATTTGTGGGCGAGGGCCTGCTGCCAAGCTGACCAGAAGATCGGGGCCGCGCTTCAGAAATGCGGATGCGGACAGCACACTGTGTGCTGTCCACATCTCTTCCTGCCCCATAGAGAATGAATGGGTCGAGAACAGATCCAGACCCGTGAATGGACCCAAAGAGTGCCTTTATGTTCAGCTGCTTTCCTCTGGTGGAGTAGAGAAGTCAGCAGCAATCCAGGCCTTTTTAATTTTTATGAGTCAACCGGTCAGCATTTTCAGTTGACAGTCGGATGCGCTTATCAGTTATTATGCCCCCAGCAGCACTAAATACCTGCTCTGACAAAACGCTGGTGGCAGGGCAGGCCAGCACCTCCAAGGCGTAGAGCGCCAGTTCGTGCCACGTGTCCAGCTTGGACACCCAATAGTTGTAAGGCACACAGGGATCACTGAGGATGCTAACACGGTCTGCTACATACTTCTTGACCATCTTCCAAAATTTTTCCCTCCTTGTGACATTAGGCCGTGTATCAGGGTGAGGGTGCTGGCGGGGTGTCATGAAACTGTCCCAGGCTTTGGAGAGTGTTGCCCTGCCTCTGTTGGAACTGCTGTGTGTTCCCCTCATCTCCCCTCCTTGATTGGCCAAGGAACTACAGACTCTGCCGCCAGCGTTGTCAGCTGGAAGTTTTTGGAGCAATTTTTCCACAAGGACCTTCTGGTATTGCACCATTTTGCTCGTCTTCTCAACCACAGGAATGAGAGATGAGAAGATCTCTTTGTAGCGGGGGTTGAGAAGGCCAAAATGCAGACAACGTGAGGGTCACTGGAAAGGCAGCCTAACATAAAGTCAGCCATGTGTGCCAGAGTCCCAACAGACAAGACTTCGCTGTCCTCGTCAGTAGGATGACTCTCAATTTCCTCATCCTCTTCCTCCTCTTCTACCCATCCACGCTTAACAGATGGTATAAAACTTCAATGGGTACTACCCTCTGTAGCGGAGGCAACCATCTACTGCTCCTCCTCCTCCTTCTCCTCCTCATCATCCAATTTGCGCTGAGAAGATAAACTGAGGGTGGTCTGGCTATCACCCTGTGTACTGTAAACCCCCATTTTCACCTCCTCCACATGCAAATAGTCATCCTTAATTGTGAGCAGCGAGCATTTCAGTAGACAAAGAAGGGGGATGGTTACGCTGATAATAGTGTTATCGCCGCTCACCATCTGTGTTGATTCCTCAAAGTTGCTTAAAACCTCACAGAGGTCAGACATCAATGCCCACTCGTCGCTTGTGAAGAGGGGAAGCTGACTGGAAAGGCGATGACCATGTTGCAGCTAGAATTCCAATACTTCCCTCTGCTGCTCACAAAGCCTGGCCAACATGTGGAACGTGGAGTTACAGCGCGTGCTCACGTCGCACAACAGTCGGTGAGCTGGCAATTGCAAGTGCTGCTGCAGCGTTGCCAGACCGGCAGAAGCTGTCGATGACTTGCGAAAATGGGCACCTTCACCAGTAGCTCAGGAAAATTGGGGTCGATTTTGAGAAACCGCTGAACCACTAGGTTGAACACGTGGGATGGTTGAACACTAGGCATGGTATGTGTGGGAGCTTACCGAGCTCCAAAGCCGCCACCAAGTTAAGGACATTATCAGACACAACCATGCCTAGTTGTAGGTTGGGTGGCGAGAGCCACAGCTCAGTCTGGTCTCTTATCCCCTGTCACAGCTCTGCGGCGGTGTGCTGGTTGTCACCTAAACAGATCAGCTTAAGCACGGCCTGTTGTCGCTTCCCCACTGCAGTGCTACACTGCTTCCAGCTACTGACTAACGTCTGACTGGTGCTGCAAGAGGAGAATTCTGAGGTGGAAGTGGAGGAGGAGAAGGGGGGTTATAGCCACTAACGTAGGTGGCGGCGGAAACCCTGATGGAAGTAGAGCCAGCAATCATTGGCGTCGGTAGCACCTGTGCCATCCCAGGACACGACTCCCTCCCGGCTTCCACAACGTTCACCCAGTGTGCCGTCAGGGAAATGTAGCGTCCCTGGCCAAAAGCACTTGTCTATGTGTCAGTCATTAAGTGGACCTTCACAATAACTGCGTTGGTCAGGGCACAGGTGATGTTACGGGACACATGCTGGTGTAAGGCTGGGACTGCACACCGTGAAAAATATTGGCGGCTGGGGACAGAGTACCGCGGGACAGCCACCGCCATCAGGCTGCGGAAAGCCTCAGTGTCCACAAGCCTAAATGGTAACATTTCCAGGGCCAGCAATTTGGAAAGGTGCTCATTTAGTGCTATGGCCTGTGGGTGGCTGGGTATTTGCGCTTTCGTTCAAAGGCCTGGGGTATAGACATCTGTACGCTGCGCTGGGACACAGAAGTGGATGTGCTAGCTGATGGTGTTCGCGAAGGTCCAGGTGCAGGGCGGGAGGCATCCGGGCCTGCGTCTTGGACAGGGGATTGGCCAGCACATAACACAGGGGAAGATGAGGCAGTGGTGTGACCAGCAGACATTTTTTGTGGACCCAGGCGTTCGGCCCACCTATCAGGGTGCTTTGATTCCATGTGGCGGATCATGCTGGTGGTGAGGTTGCTAGTGTTCATGCCCCTGCTCATTTTGGTACGGCACAGGTTGCAAATGACAATTCTTTTATCGTCCGCACTTTCCTTAAAAAAGCGCCAGACTGCGGAACACCTACCCCTTGGCAAGGGAGATTGCCGCAAGGGCGTTCTCTGGGGAACAGTTGTGGGCCTGTTTGGTGTGGCTCGCCTTCTCCCTTTTGCCACCCCACTGTCTCTTCCACTCTGTTGTGGTGCTGCGGACCCCTCCCCCTCTGTACTGCTGTCCTCGCTCGGCTTGCCACCTTCCCAGGTTGGGTCAGTGACTTCATTGTCCAGCACCTCCTCTTCCACTTCCTCACTCTGGTCAACCTCCTGACTTGTTGACCTAACAACAACCTCAGTTATTGACAATTGTGTCTCATCCTCATCATCCACCTCGTAAAACACTAATTGCCATTCCCCACCGTCATCTTCTTCTGACTGTGGATGCTCCAGAGTTTGGGAATCAAGGCACAAGATCTTCTCATGTCCTTCTTCAAGCGGGCTAGGCGAGAGACCCAAATTAAGGAATGGCGATGAAAACAGCTCCTCGGACTATCCGAGTGTGGGATCACTTGTTTGCCAAGACTCTCCATGGTGGGTGGAAGGAGTATCAGGGTGAGGATTCTGTTGACCAGACTCTTGGCTACTGAGACTGGACTTTGTGGAAGACAGGGTGGTGCTTAACCTACTGGAAGCATTATCTGCTTCAATCCAACTGACCACCTGGTTGCACTGGTGTTACTTCGAGAGTGGTGTCCTGCGCCGCCCTGCAAACTGGGACATGAAGCCAGGTCGTTTCACAAGCTAAACAGAGCAAAGAACTTGGTATAATCTATTCCAGTGCTCCCTGATGACACGTCAGAGACTGTATGGACTAATGTGTCCTCAGACAGGTTGACCAACAGTCACAAGAACTTGTCATGAATGGCTATCCAGTGGGGCCTGCCCCTCAGGTCATTCATGTACACCTACAACCTGTGTAAACCCACTACTGCCCTAGGTGCCCATTCATGGATAAAAAATCTTTTTACCTGTTTTAGGAGTGCATAGTTCCATGCCCTTTAGACTTTTTACTATACCGTTGGGGCAATCTAGGTGGCCTGGCGCCTTATAAACTGTTTTAAGGATACTATCTGGCTAGCCAGGAATCGTCTCATTTTGAAGATGGAGAGCAGGTTTGTCCTGGACTGCTGTAGGCTTATGACACAGCCTGCTTAGAGACTATTCCATCTTGGACAGCCTGGACGTTGCTGAAGAAGAAGACTTACCCCCTCTCCTTCCCCTCTCCCCTTTTTTGTGTCTGTCCTCAATAAAGCTTTGGGTATGTGACTTCCCATCCCAACCCCTTCTCTCCACACCCCAATCCCCTATCAATGGTCTGCATCGCTTTGTTGTTGGATTGTGTTTATTTTTGAGTGATTAGGGATGTTACTGTAGCACACGGTGTGATGTATAGCGTAGGTCAGCCTGCAATGCATATTGTGCTGTCGTGCTAAGTATGGCGAATGTGTTTTTTTTTATTAGGTGCTGCTTCTTGGAATGTACTGCGTCACAGTACTTCGTATTCATGTTTACGACGACTGATTCTAAAGTATTTTCAGTCAAAAACCTGTGTGCTTACTTTGTGTTCCCATAATGTACAGTATATTGTGATTACAAAACATATTTATTTATATTTTTTTGCCTGTAACTCTAGGTTAACAAAATGTATTTTGTGCTTTTTGCATTCCCTGCCCGCATACTTTGTGTTTACTAAATATATTCTGTGTTTTTACTTTACCTGTAAGATTACTTTGTGTTCACAAATTGCAACCGTGCTACAAAATGTACGGCATTATATAATCATTTCCGTATGCAGTACAGAGAATTTCACGAGATACAAGTCATTACCGTCATTATTATATTCAGCGACGCTTTTATGAGATGTTTTTTCTTTTCTCATGCATTGTAATTGATTTAATTATATGTATCCTTTCAGCTAATGGAAAAGTTTTAGGCTGCCCATGCAATATACGGCCAGGCCCATCTCTCCTCATAGCAAGTGCGTGGTCTGACTGTACACCACTGAGCAAAAGAGTTCACTGGGTGCCAGCTTGATATAGGAAAGATACACTGAAGTAATGACCACATGTTTTCAGACCAAACCGGTCTCTTTATCAGGTCTCTAGTGAATATGTTTAAAGGGGTTTTCTACCTGGAACCCCCTGCCCATCAGCTATTTGAGAAGGTACTGGTGCTCGCAGTAGTGTTGTGGCCTTATCTCAGCTCAGCAAGCACAGCGCCATCCATTGTATAGTGGTCGTGCTTGGTATCACTGCTCATTCCCATTCACTTCAAAGGGGACTGATGAATGTGACATCACGTGGCATAGGAAAATCTGGAGAAGGCTGTGGTGCTACTGCGAGCGCCGCTGCTTTCTGAAACAGATGATCGGTAGGGGTGTTGGGAGTCGGAACCCCACTGACCAGATACTGATGACCTATGCAGAGGATAGGAAAAACCCTTAATGCATAATGCTGTCCATGTATGGCATTATGAGCTGAGAATTGTATAGAGCGGGACGCTGCGCTGAGTTCACTCGGTACGCGGCGGGTACTGGCTGTATAACAGAGCAGGCACCTGGCCGCAATGACTGGGAACGGCGATCACGCTGAACCCCATCATTTAACCCCTCAGATGGCGCATCTGTAAGGTTAGGCAGTGGGATGCGGCTCCCTCTGGCTACCAATTGGGCCCCCACAGTGAAGTAGCGTGGCTCCGATC